>NC_083344.1:128535659-128835659 GCF_019175385.1 Lycium barbarum
CCTTGGTTGATGATCATAGGTACAATACAAATAATCTTTGCAGCTTGACCGTGTGAATCAAATATTGTATTGATGATTCATATGATTTTCTACCATATGTAGTTCAATTTCATTATTTTTACTTAACTTAAGAAACTACCAAGCTGGAGTACGATAGGGGCAGAGGAAATTTCTGGTGGAGGGGTGAAATGCGTAGAGATCAGAAAGAACGCAAAAGTCATTTTTCCTCTATACATATCACGTGTTTTATTTTCTAACAACTCTATCAATAGCAACACTCATATAATTAATTATATGAATCTTTAAAATTTTAAAATGTATCACGAAAAAACCATTTCGTACTGTATTTTTCAACTTTGTATGCACACTTATGTTATTTATACCTTTACACTGCGCGACACAACAATGAAGATAAATACGTTTCGAATTGTTTGTCCTCAGCCCGCGTTTGGCAACGATTTCAAATCATAATTTGAAATCAGATTGATTTGAAGTTGAAATTTTGTGTGAACATGCAATATAAATCTCAAAAGTTATATTTTTTCGCATAAAAATGAACACCAAACAGTTTGCAAAAACTATCAAAACTTCCCTGATTCTTATACGATCTTATTAAATAAGCAAATCATAGTTCATAAGCAAGGTATCATAATAACCTAAAACGCCAAATTAGCAAATAGCATATTTTCATGTTATTTTATAGTTAAATGTTTGCGATTACATGTTACTACAAACTTTTGGATACGCATAATGTTACAAAGATCCGCTGGTCCAATAAATCAACAGTCGTGGTAACTAGCTATTATGTAATATACTCCTCCCACATGATACGGACAATCTCTTCACGCCGAGCATGAGTCTTATTTAGTAAAATTTAAAATTATGGGTCCTTTATTTACACAAAATATATACTTATGGGTCAACTTTTATTTTTTTTTAAAAAAATTGAATCACAAACTTGGAATTGAAATCCTATCTTTTAGGAGAACTTGGAATTCAAAATCAAAATTTCAAATTGAAGTTGAAGTTCTGTTCAAATAATAAAACAACACTGATTTCAAATCAAAACTTCAAATTTGAGCTCAGATTACATGGCCAAATGCCTTTTGAATTTTGTAGTCTTAGATTAAAAATATGTATAATGTACCAAATTGTTTTTCATCTTATGGTAATAAATATGTCATATGGGATTTTAGAATTAAAGTGTTGTCAAATTAAGAAAGAGACGTTTTTTAAACGGACGAAAAAATAAAGTAAGACAAACAAATTGAGAGGAATGGAGAAAGAAAATGATTTTCCAAGGTAAGACATTATTTACGGAAAGAATATTATATATGAACACATTTTTCACCACACATCGCACATGTTGTGAACGAGCGGACGAGAGAATAAACCTTCACCAATTTCCAATACTCATATTTTGTTGAAAGCAAATTTAGTAGTATCTTGATGTACTTCCCTAGAACATTAATTACATTGACTCTCAATAAATAAATTTAGAGAATGTTCTTACATAACAGTATCAAGAAGATAAAAAAATCTAGGAGAATGTTATATTAAATTTATCGACCGATGATTTAAAAACTATTTGTATAATTAAGTCACTTAAATCTCAACTACAATAAATTAAACCAGGGTTAATAACACATTGATCTTTTGATTGTTGATAAATTCTAATTTTAGTTCTTGTGATACTTAACTAAGTATATTTAACCTTTATGCTTGAGACGTGCTCTATTGACGAGTCCGGAGCCTAAAGAGTATAAAAATACACGGTTTAAACCAAAAGGGGATGATAAAAAATTTATATATCACAAGGGGTATATCGTGGGCTAATCCACGTTATACCCCAAAAAAAATTTTCCATTGTCAGAAGCAATCAACGAAAAATTAAAAAAAAAAATTAACTGTATAACGTGGACTGATCCACGTTATACAAAATATATTGTATAACGTGGATCAGTCCACGTTATACAACTTATATTTATAACGTGACTGTCCACGACTCACTCATATTCAGCCCTAAAATTTTCAGTCTCCTCCGCCGCTTCCTCCATTAAAAAAACTTACAGAACCTCTACCTCTCCATCTCCTTCTCCTTTTCCTTCTCCTCCATTTATTTTCTTTTTAAACCCTGCATTACAATCTAATTTTTGGAGCAACTTCTTCATCTTTATCTTTTATTGCTATTTAAATTAAGGTATTTTTTCTAACTCATATAATATTGTATATTTATAGTAGATGTAGATCTATTTGTCTTATATATCTTAATTGTTATTTTTTATTTGTGTTATTTTAATACATTTGTGTTATTTTAATAAGATATATGTTTGTGTTATTTTAATTTGAACTTAAGATATGATTGTTAGAAGCATTATTATATAAAAGGTCTGATTTGTTTAGTAGCACTTTTGAAGAAATTTGTTGTTATGTTGCTGTTATTTTTGTGGATTGTTATATAAAAGATCTTAATAACTAAACAATATATTTTGTTATGGATTGTTATGTTGCTGTTATTTTTGTTATTTTTGTGGATATTTGTAAAACGTGGACTGATTCACGTTATACAATATATTTTGTTATGGATTGTTATATTTTGTTATGGATTGTTATACAATATATTTTGTTATGGATTGTTATACAATATATTTTGTTATGGATTGTTATACAATATATTTCATTGTACCTTTAATGTGATATTTATATAGCCAGAAAAGTGAAACTTAATTGATGCCTCAGTAGCCCAAAAAAAAAAAAAATACTTAACATGTCATGATAATGCTTTATTATATGGGACCTAAGTAAAAGTGGGTGGACAATTATTTTGTCTATACCTTATAGGTATTAATGTGGTCCACTATCAGTGGTTTCTAAATAAGACGTATGGAAGTTGGCTTTATCTAGCCAGTGCATATTTGTTCTGCTAAAATTGGAATAATATTTTTTTTTAATAGTGAGTTACTCCAAATAGCTTGATCTGGACTTCATTTTTTTTTTATATAAGGTATGGAGTTTCCACGGGTATGCGTACATCCGGGGCCAGAAGTGTACGATGTGTTAACACTCCAGGAGAAGCATCGATCAGAGGCTGTGTGGGATGGTTCCTTGAGAGGGCCGTCCGGATGCCTGTTTCCTCGCCGCGCGGATACCGAATTTTGGAAGCACGTGAGGCGTCATCCTTTTCATCCTCGCATCCTTGACTACTTTGACCTGTGTGGATTTAGGGGAGTAGTAGAGGTAGGATGCGTATCATATGATTGGGCAGTCATCACTGCACTTATAGAGAGATGGCGTCCTGAGACGTACACCTTTCATCTGCGTACAGGTGAGGCGACCATCACATTACAAGATATTGAGGTCATGTTTGGCTTGATTGTTGATGGTAATCCCTTGAATGATCTTAATGCTAGAAATATAGGTATTGTTGGGTGGCAAAAATTGATCCATGAGCTTACTGGTTGGGCACCCGGTTTGGATTGTTTTAATGGTGTTAGTAGGTTAGAAGTACATAAATTAATTGAATATATTAGAGGCTTAGATGACATTACAGATCAGACCCCAGAATTGATGTGCAACAGCGGGTTAGGTTGTACTTGCTATGGCTTTGTGGCGGCACGATATTTCCGGATAAGTCCGGTGACTTACTTAATTTAGACTATTTGCTTGACATGCGTGACCTTAGAGCAATGAGTAGACAAGCTTGGGGAGCGACTGCATTGTCATATTTGTATACTTTTTTATGCCGCGCTTCGTTGAGGAAAGCCAAGGATGTGTGTGGATTCACTTCCTTATTGCAGGTATGTGACCTTTAAAATTATATAATTTTATTTGGTTGTCCTATTTGATAGTTATAAGGTTTTTATGTATTTATTTTAATTTTTTAATATAGGTTTGGGCTTGGGAGCGCATTATACCGATGCAGCCACCATGCAGGGCTCTTCCGCCACACATGGCTCTTGCACGAAAGTGGACTCATCGTAAATCCCGCGAAAATGAGGCACGTGATGTGCTACCCATATGTAGGGATGTATTGGACAACCTAATAGATGGCTAGGTATTTTATCATAATTATGATTGTTAATGGCGTTTTGATATAATAGTTACGCTTATGTGTAATTTATTAATTTTATTATCATGTAATTTTATGTTCTTTCTATCGTAGTTTGTGTGGCAGCCTTAGTCAGAGGCCATCATTAATAGACTCCCTGAGTGGTGTCTGCGTGGCCGAGATATTTGGATAGCGCAGGTTCCCCTTATTTGTGGAATCTATCGAGAGTGGCACATGGTAGACCGCGTTCTTAGACAGTTCGGTAGGAAGCAACATATTCTGGGTCCATGTGTTGAGATTGATCCTTTTTTATTACAAACGTGACAAGCGGTATGCTATAAAAGTGGAGGATCAACAAAATTTTACAGAAACAGACTTTTTGTGGGAAAATCATCGACAAAGGGTAATTCTGGCCGAGTATGAAACTCAAGACCCAGAGTCATTATCAGAGTATTTTTGTTGGTATCGACGTCACTCGCGCACTTTCATAGGAAATCCTGCGCATAAAGTGGATAGAGGATACCAACACATGGCAGGCAGGCACGAGGCACTGGTACGTACATTCCATTCCATTAGATGTTTGATGTCTTTATATGTGTCTTAGACCACTATCAAATCTTGCAATTTTTTTTTTAGGCTTTAGGACATCAAGAATCATACAGGTTGGCTCAGCAGACTATCCAAGATCCAACCAAGTCTAATAAAGTGAAGGAAATAGCAGAGATGTTTTGCCACATTAATACAGAGTCCATGGTTGCTGCCTCTCTGGGGACGATGTTGAGTTTCGCTCCCAATTATACACTACCGGCAGAGTATGTTGAGCCGCCTACTGTGCAAGTGCCTCGTCATCAACGTCCTAATGTACCAAGACCTGCGACGCGTGGTAGAGGACGCCAATCAGGTAACAGACGGGGTCAAGGTCCCGTGGATCACCAGTTGGTTGATGAGGAAGAGGTTCATTTTGATCAAGATATGCCCAGCTCAACGATGCCTGTAGTTAATGATGCATATTGCCCAATAATAGATTTTATGTCCAGCTCATCGACGTCTGCTCCCGAGGTTCAATCACCAGCGATAATCAGAAGTGAGGGCTTTTTCAGGCATTTGCATCGTCTGAGCCTATTAGCCTCGCAGTTATGGCCCAACAGTCTGGTGTTCAGACAAGCAGCTCTTATGGGATGACTGAGGGGCCTTTACCTGCATTCACTGGACAGAGCTCTTCAATTGGGAGGAGACTGAGTTTTACCGACGTGAGTATTCTAACCACTCAAATAGTTTGTATCTTGTTTAATGTAATGGCTACCTTATGTGTCTATATTATTTATTTTGCATAGTCTCCCATGGCATTTGATGTTGGATCCTCACACATTCCTGTGCTGGATGTACAGACTTTAGAGCCACAGGTTAGCTTTTAATTCAAAGTTTTTGGAGACTTGTGGTTGTTATGTGGTGTTTTGTCTTGGTTGCTTTGGTTGTTTGTGTTGGTATATGGTATTGGAGGAAGTCCTTGTTACAGGGGAGATGTTGCCCGATTTTACGTACACAATCAAAGTAATTGCTAAGAAAATTTATCATACAAAAATAACTTCTATTTTTTATGGCATTTACAGGATGCAGGTGTGATACAAGAGGAGGTTCACCAACGTAGATCAAAACGAGAGCGCCGGCAAACTCGATGTGGCACGGGGGGGGGGGGGGGGGGGAGGGGGGGAGGGACACTGTAAAAATTAAATTTTTATTATATAGTGGGTAACTTCATGTTGAAGTATTAGTATTTAAACTTTATTCAATTGGAAAAAAATGGACACGTTTCTGTTTTTATTTGCTAAGTGTCTTTTTGCTACTGTGGATGAATTGTGAAAAAGTTGGTTTGATGATGCTGGGGTCCACCTGTTTGATAAACCAAAGTCATAACTCATTAGTTCTTGGTATTTTCTGACTGTATAGAATCAGGTTCATTTCATTTTTGTATATTTTACTCTGCTGATGTATAACTAGAGACTACATTTTTTTAATGTGTGTCATTAATTTGTTGTAAAACGTTGGCAGCCAACGTTTTTGCAACAACAAAATTTTATTGTTGTAAAACGTTGGCTGACCAACGTTTTGCAACAAAAATTCATATTGTTGCAAAACGTTGCCCAGCCAACGTTTTACAACAAAATTTTATTGTTGCAAAACGTTGCCCAGCCAACGTTTTGCAACAATAAAATTTTGTTGATTGGTAATTGATTCTTGCAATAATAGATTCTTGAAATTTTTTTTACACCAGAGAATCATTGCAGTCGTCAAATCACGCATGCAGCTGTAAAAGCAAAAACGATCAATAATTTGTAAAATTTTTGGTGTAAAATCGCAGAATGCATGCAGTCGTCGAATCTGCCATGCAATCGTCAAATCAAGCGTGCTTTGCGTAAAATCAAACAGTAAATATATTTTTTCAACATCAGCATTATGACATTGAAAGGTCCGTGGAATCATTTGTTTTATATACCAGTTAAGATTTGTATTCTGCATATCTCCTTGAATTCTCCACTTCTCTATTGTAGACTTCATTTTTGACGAATTCTCAACTTCTCTCTTGCACTCTCCATTAATTTTTACTTTTGTTTTCTGTTGAAAATAATATGGCGGAAAATTATGTAAGAGTTAATTTATATTGGGGTGGTGAGGTTGTGTACGAAGAAGGTTCAGTGAGATATAACCGTCGTCCGGGAGCCGTACAAAGGTTTCCAATTTCCCTTAAATACGATCGTCTACCATTCTAATGCGATTCCATATTTGGACAACACAGAAGAAGGCCCGGATGATTTTGCCTTCATGAGATATGACGGTCCAGTTCGATCTGCACTTTGGGATTGTAAAAAACCTGAATTTATCAGATCAGGTTAGTATGGTGGCAATGAATATTCTTTTTATTTGTTGGCCCATTTTTAAGGGGTTGATAATTTTCCTTGTATTATGCAATTAGGTATGTTATTTCAGAACAAGCAGGAAATGAAAGGCGCAGTGAGACAATATTGTCTCAAAGAAAAGAAAGAGTTCATTTGTGATCAGTCCAAAGGTAAATTTTGGAGGGTTATTTGCAAGCGTCATATGTTGGGCTGTGAGTGGATGATCCGTTTTAGAGAAATTTCAAGTGGTATGTGGAAGGCAGGCAAAGCGGTTCTCCACCACAGTTGTCTCACGGATGATTACAGAAAGGATCATTCCAATTTGAACAGTCACCTAATTGCTACTACGTTGATACCATATATTATGGTCGATCCATACATCAGTATTAAGTCAGTTCAGCAAAAAATAAAAGGATTGCATACGTTTACTCCTAGTTATAGAAAAGCACAAAAGGGGCATAAGAAAGCTATTGAAATGGTATTTGGTGATTTTGAAACCTCTTTCAAGACATTGCCCCGATACATGGCTGCCTTAAAATATTTCAATCCGGGGACCGTTGTTAAGTGGGAGCACCACAACTACAATGCAAGGTGAACACATCTTCAAGTTTTTGTTCTGGGCTTATAAACCAAGCATCGATGGATTCAAAAGTTGTAGGCCTGTCATCTCAATAGACGGTACTCATCTGTACGGTAAGTATGAGATGAAACTGCTAATTGCTGTTGGAATTGATGTGAATAATAACATTTTTCCACTTGCATATGTTATTGTTGCACGTGAGAGCTTTGAGTTCTGGACGTGGTTTCTTGTGTTGTTGTGGAGACATATTGTTCGTGAGAGACAAGGAATTGGACTTATTTCTGACCGTCATCAGGGCATCTTGCAATGTGTCCAAACACACTATTGGTTACAACCACCATCCACACACCATAGGTTTTGCGTTCGGCATTTGAAAAGCAACTTCAATAAAAAGTTCCTCAGCAGTGACCTTGAGAAGCTAATGTGGTTGGCGGCTACAGAGCACCAGAAGAAGAAGTATAAAATGAGAATGGAACAAATCAAAACAATGTCACCTCCAGCGTATCTGTGGTTAAAAGCTCTTCCGGAGGAGAAATGGACATTGCATAAGCACAACGGTCATAGGTGGGGGGCTATGACAACGAATGTCTCCGAGTCTTACAACGGTTTATTGAAGAAAGCTCGTGGATTGCCCGTTACTGCCATGGTCCGTTATACGTTTAAAAATCTTGTTGATCGGTTTGTTGAGAGAAGCACCCTTGCTGATTTGTTGATTGCGGATAAAAAGTTTTGGCCGCGCGCTGTTGAAAAGAAGTTTGATGAATACTGGGAGAGGTCCCTAAAGCATACTGACATGCAGCAATACAATACAACTGAAGGGGTATTTGAGATTATGACATTTGCACACGAAGGTAAGGGCGGAAATATCCATAAAGTCTCTGCCGAAGGGAAAAAGTGTTCGTGTGGAAAGTGGAGAAACTACCATATGCCATGTTCACATGCAATTAAATTTTGTGATATTCGCGGAATTCAACCAAAGACCTATGTTAGCAAGTACTACAGTTGCAGGTTTTACAAGCAAATGTACAGTGGAAATTTTTCACAGTTGGGTGATGAGGCATATTGGCCACCTTCTCCCTTCAATTTAATTGCAAACACTGAATACGAGCGAACTTCAGGAGCGCGGAGTACAACTAGAAGGAGGAATGAAATGGATATAGCTCCTGCTCGCATGGCTAGAAAGTGTAGTACGTGCAAGCAAACAAGTCATAACAAGAATCGCTGCCCCGACAGAAATCAGTAGTTGTTGTTGCTTGTTGGTTTTTATGTTTTTTATTAAGTTGTATGATTGTTGTTTCCTTATGTAATCTTCCAAGAATATATAACATGTCTTGTGCCGTTTAATAGTTAGTATGTAATTTAACATTTACTACTCAGTTAATGTGTGACGTTTATTTAACTTATATTTTATTTTTTATTTCTGTTCGCATATATAACACATTTAATTATTGCATGTGTTAAAATATTTATTTGAGTTAATCACTGAAATTAACTATATGCTTTAAAAATTAAAAAAATCAATAATTTTTTTTTATTAAAAACACAACCGAATATGATTTAAATAGAGGCAACGTCTTACCAAGTATTTGTAAAACAGAGAAAAAAATATATAAGTTGTATAACGTGGACTGATCCACGTTATACAATATATTTTGTATAACGTGGATCAGTCCACGTTATACGGTTAATTTTTTTTTTTTAATTTTTCGTTGATTGCTTCTGACAATGGAAAAAGTTTTTTGGGGTATAACGTGGATCAGCCCACGATATACCCCTTTTGGTATATAAATTTTTGATCATCTCCTTTTGGTTTAAACCGTGTATTTTTATACTCTTTAGGCTTCGGACTCGTCTATTGACCCCTTTACTTGTGGATATTCACAAATTTTCAGATTTATTAATTGTTTCACTGTTTTAGTTGCCTCTGTGTTATGTTAAAATTATACTATTATTCCATATTTTGGGATAATATATTTTATACTTTAAAATAGCTCAAATATAACAATATATTTTATACTTTTAAAATAGCTCAAATATAACATTTCTCCTACATAAAGGATCTAAAACACACATTTTAATTAACTGAAGATTAAATGTGATGAGCCATATGTTACAAGGACCAAAATTATAAATTACAAATAACTGAGGAACCAATAGTATTATTCTTTCATAATAATTATACTGAATAAGTTTATTTGTTAATAATTATCCAATATGTTTTAATCGCTATCAAATTACACTATATATAGAAATTATTGCACCATTAAGTTGATAAAACTCAAATCCTTTTCTTAAATGGATTAAAGAAAAGTAAGGGAATATTTTTAGCGTGTTTATTAATGCTAGGGACACGGACTTTAGGCTCTTTTGATTAATTTTACGTACTTCATGGGGGTAAAAGGTTCAAAATGACTACTCCCTCCGTCCAATTTATTTGACACTTTTTACTTTTTGAGAGTCAAATGAGTTGTTCTTTGATCATAATTTTTTTTTATGTTTTTTAAATATTTTAAATAATTAATTATGGTGGCTTATAGTATTTTTTACGTAGTTTTCGAATATTTAAATTTTATCTCAAAAAAAATTTAAAAAATTATGTTCAAATACACGGTCAAAATGAAGAAGTTTGATTCTCGAAAAATGAAAAATGTCAAATAAATTAGGACGGAGAGAAATTGCTAATCTAAATGACATTTGAAAAATAATAAAATATCTAAGTGACAATTTAGAATCCCGCCTCGGGTTCTCATTGGTTGACAAATCTTTTCGAATAGCTACTTGAAAAGACTTCTTCGACTTATGGTTTTAGTTCCAATTATGAAATGAAATACTATGAACATTCGAATGTGAGGAGGAAAGAAAGAAAGTGAGGGGAACTAAGGTGGGCCCAATAAGCCCAATTAAGCTATGTGAAAGATCTATCATTTAGAGCCTGTTTGGATGGGCTTAAAAAAAGTAGATGGGCTTAAAAAAAACTAGTTTATAAGCTGCTTTAGATAAGTTAAGCCAAACGGATTCAATTCTTTTTTGGTTTATTTTAAGCACAATATGACTTTAAGCTAGCCAGACAAAACTTATAAGCCAATCCAAACGGGCTCTTAAAACTTAAAGAGAAAATACATCGTTACCCCCTCGACTATAACACATTTTTTAAAAAGACACTTAAACTTTGCGGGATCCTATCACCTCCTTATTCTTTTCAAAGTGGATTTATCACCCCCCTTATGAGCCCACGTGGCATGTAGAGTGTATTTCTTTCTCCAATAACGCGTGAGATAAGAAAAAAATTAGTAATTTTTTAATTAAATCAATATTTGTTTCACTAAAAATACCTTTTCCTTTTACTTTATTTATTTTATTTAATATGTTCTTTTTCATTATCTTCTTTACCAAGAAGACCCAATTGGTTACCTTGTTTTTTCTTTTTCTTTTTTCCTCTGTTTCTTCAGGATCGTTCTGTTTCTTCAAGATCGTTCTTCTATAGACTTTTCTGATTCATCCTTATTCTCTGTCTGTTTTTTTTTTCTTTTGATTTTTGTTATGGAGTTTGGGGTAAGTCATTGGAGATGGAATGGTGGTTTGAAGGTGATTTTTAATTATTAAAGTTTAATTTGGTGATGGTTAATGCTATTTGTGATTGGAGATGGAATGGTCGTTCTTTCAATTCATTTAAAGTTGTATTCTTGTTTAATTGCTATTACAGATTTATGAAACCTGAGCATGATCAGTATATTCATCGGAATGCCAACAGGTAATAAATGTTTTTGCTGTGATTTGGTTGTTGCTTTGAATTCTGAAATTTGAGTTTGCTGATTTTAATCTAGTGGTGTTTTGGCGGTAGTTTGGTGGTAGATACGGTGGAGGTGGTGATATAACAGTGGCAGTGGTGATGGTTGTGTCATGGCCGGCAGCAAGGAACAAAATGGGTTGGGGTTACGGGCATGGTGAAGATTGAAGGAGGAGAGAGAAAAAAAGAAGAGAAAAAAGGTAAATGAAAATAGTGAATAAAATTAAATAAATTTAACACGTGGAAAGTAATGATTGGTGCGTGATTTGCATTTTCTTTGAAATAGTTGAGATTGGCAGAGAAAGGAGCTATTATACCACTTTTGATTTGGTCAAGGGGTAATAGGACTTCCGCAAAGTTTAAGTGTCTTATTGAAAAAAAGTATCAACTTCAAGAGGGTTTTGATGTATTTTTCTCAAAACTTAAGTCATATCCGAGTAAGTCAAAGTTTGCAAATTATTCTTCATAACTTCAGATATGCGGTGTCTAAAGTTTCATATAGCTGAAATTCAGACACACATGACAAATGACTGATTCAGTCACTCCCAACCTCCTAAACAAAATAAAGTCATTTTTGTCTGAGCTTTAGACAGAAATGCCTAAAACTTTAATAATATAAAACTTCAAACACCACTCTCCAAAAATTATCCCAAAATGACTCGACGTGCAAAACTTTACGATATCAAATACATATTAAATAGCGGTATTCAAATAAGATACCCTAATTTTTTTAGGAAAGTCTAGCAAGTTACTGATGCCCCACGAGCCCAATGGGTCAATTGACCCATATAGCAAGCTAGGATCGTTTGGTTTCAAAGTCATTATACAGAGTCACACTCACAGGGATAGTAATAAGAAAATAATAATGCATAAAATTTTATTTGATAATTAATACTTTTTCTGTCTCAATTCATGTGATACATTTTTCTTTTTGATTTGTCTCAAAAAGAACGATATATTTCTATATTTAAAAATAATTTAACTTGAAACTTCCCCTTTTGCTCTCAATGAAAAGATTTACAACCACACAAATCTCTATGACTTGTTGTAGTCTGTAGACCACAAGTTTCAAAAGTCTTCATTTTTTTTGTAAACTCCGTGTCCAATCAAATTATATCAGATAAATTGGGACGAAGGAGTAACACATTTTTTATTCTGTAGATATTGTGATATCACAACAAAAAATTAACTTTATTTTAGTGTCACCAATACACGTACCTTTTGAAGTGTTAAATCAAGTTAGAAATACAGACTGAGATGAAAGAAGTATATGTATTTACGAATTTTACTTTATGTACTTTGTATTCAACTCTTTCTTGTTTCCATTTAATTTTTTATCCCGTCATTTTACAACAAAATGCTATCACAATGAGCGATTCTTTCCCACATCTTAAAAACATTTGAGAAAAGAAATACTAACGGAGACATAGTACTTCTAGTATGAATGGTTGTGATAAAAAGATCAAACGAAGTGTCGTCAAGAGATATGGTTGAATAATTTGAATTTCTTTTTTATTCTTAATCAAAGTTTTAATTTCGATCTTTAAAAAATATATACATAAAAAAAATTATAAGAAGAGCTTTACATATGTTAATACGTTACTTAGCGAAATCATTAGTATATTGGGTTTAGGATTAGAGGTGAATTCGGGATTTGACGTTTATGAATTTTGGATTCTAGTTCTTTTGAGTTATTGATTTACATTAATAATTAGTATACATATTAATCGATTTTTTTTTATAATAATTACAAGATTTGAACAAAAGCTATTGAATTATATCAAACTCAGTATCTCTACTCTGCCTCTGTCTCTATTTAGGATGTCCAATGTCCGATGATGAGCAAAACAAAAGGGTTGTTTTATGCAAATGTCTCTTTTTAAAGTTGTACAAATATAGCCTTTAAAAATTATCCTTTCGGACTATGTTAGACTCATATATAATGTTTGTTCATACATTGTTCAAACTTATAGACAAAATTATAGACTGTTATCTAACGTTTACAATAATTTATAAAACATTAGATCATGATATAACATTTTCTCGTAAACTTTCACTCTACCAAAAAAAAAAAAAACTTTAGAGCGTAATCATTTACTAAACATTTATCTCAAACATGAACTACCGGTGAAAATTTCACAAACAAAAGTCTAACTGTCACGCCCTGAACTATGGTCTGGGCGTAACACGGCACTCGGTGCCTGACTGCATGTGACCGAGCGAACCACATGGCTTGTTGAATCATCATGAGACATACATGAGCGGAAATATAACGTGAAGTGCATGATGAACTTTTATAAAACATAGTAAGTCATAATATTAAACATAAGTACTTGATTAAGTCATGAATGCGGGCAATATCATAAATGATCCAAACCGGCTAACCAACTCTGGAAGTCTAACATGACACTTGTTGTTACATCCCGTATTTTTGAACGTCGGATTAATTGTAAGTTGAGGTGGGGCCCACACGTCAAGATTTTTTTTTTGGGACATGTGACAAATTATATGAATCATATATGTGAAGTTAAACACAACTCAAGAAGGCCCCTTGGGCCAAATCAAAGTGGAAGTCCTCCA
The DNA here is from genome assembly GCF_019175385.1 of Lycium barbarum. Classification (NCBI taxonomy): domain Eukaryota; kingdom Viridiplantae; phylum Streptophyta; class Magnoliopsida; order Solanales; family Solanaceae; genus Lycium; species Lycium barbarum. The sequence goes on from NC_083344.1 coordinate 128,549,549, forward strand.
AACGAATATTTTTAAGAAAACGTTTTCGGGTGACCTGACTTTGGGGGGCAAAAACGGTATTATAAGTTTGGAATTTGGAAAAATACCAAGAAATAGAAGTTGTAGATAATTGAATTAGCTTTCCAACCATAGGTCATGGGCCCTCATACGATATCGGGATCAAGAGTTATGACCGTTTTACTGAACGAAGGTCCAGGCAGAAAAAAAAGGTCTGCGCGAACGCGCAGAAGGAAAATCTGTAACACAGCGCGAACGCGCCAGAAGGCGGCGCGAACGCACTGAGCACTCTTCCAGACAGCTCTGGCAGATTCTAAAATGTTATATAACGGGGCTTTAGCCCCCAATCAACAACAAAACACCCTCTAAGCCTCCCCAAAACCTCTGAAAACTTCCACCAACTTCCACCCATCAATTTTCACGCAAATCAAAATATAATTTTCCAATTCTGGTCCAGACAGCGCACAGTTGCAACTACAAAATTGTGTAGTAATATGTTGTGGCCCAAGGTCAGGGTGAAGAAGTGAAGATACAGAAATATTATCGCGATATAGGTATGAATCTTTCATTATTAACATTAATCTTGGTTGATTTACGGAGAAGGAGTTGTTTAATTGCTGTAAATTAATTTGGTTGGTGGAAATATGGTACAAACACCCTATGAGATGTTTTATGGAATAATTTGATGTGGGAAATAATACTATTGATTCTGGTATTGTTATTGTTGTGCTGGTTGTTGAATTGAGAATTCGGGCTAGGCATATAAACAGGGGAGATGCTGCCCGATTTTTGGCAGAACATAAAATAGTAAAATTTGAAGTGTGGTGTAATTGTACGATGAAAGGACTAACATTAGTGTGAATCATCTTAAATGTAGATTTACGAGCTCGGACATATAAGCATAGCTAATAGGACGTGGAAAAGGTATGTAAAGCTATCCCGATTCTTCTCTTGGCATGTCCTAGATGTACTAGGATTGAATTTGAGCCCCGGAAAATATTCTGTCCATTGAAATTCGCGTCTGAAATTGTCACATTTTCGTACAATAGAATTAAACCCTTTAAGTATGCTTTGTTGAAAAATTATGCAATTTTTCCCCAAATTGCTTAGAAAGTTATGGAATGTCCGTAGGACCTTTGTAGGTGACCCCATAAGCTTGATATGCGTAATTTGAGCCCACCGCTTTGCTTGCCCCGAGGTGGGCCCACTATTTCCGATTTTACCCTTTACGCGTTTATGACTTGTCTTCGAGTGTTTTCTTTTAAGATATTTTAACTACTCTTTTAACTACTAAATAAAAAATTGTTTTAAATACTCCATTAAGTCTTATAAACTATTTTGGAACTTGGAAACGATCTCAGAAAGATTATGCTTCCGTAACCCATTATGACATCCGAAATTCAAGTACTATGATTCCGTCCGATTTCATTGATTTTGATTTGTCATTCGATATGCCTCATCGAGTCTCTGGAAATATATATGGTATTTTTATTGCATTTAGTTTCTCACTACTCCATTCGTGGATGCCCCAATGTTTCCCACACTGAGCCCGGGCCAGGATATGTTGTCAAGCGTATTCCACTGCATTGTTCGCCGTGCCTCGATGTGAGGGGGCAGGTATACATGTACATGGGTTGTGGAGTATGCTGTGCCATGTACACACTCTGATATGATATGATATGATCTGATATGGCCATCTGATACGATATGTTATGTTACGGGGTTATGCCTCTATTCTGATTCCTCTGTGTTGTGGCACCAGCGTCGGGAGGGTGGCCACGTTCTGTCTGCCGAGTCCCTTGGCAGGGGCTGGATATGATATGGCATATGTTTCCGTACCCACTCTGTATGTTTTGAAAATATGCATTTGATACTTTGGATTTTACACTCACTTTTCTGTACGTTCTGTACCGGTTATGATTTTGTTTCTGTGATTCAGGCTTTACATATTCAGTACATATTTCGTACTGACCCCCTTTCTTCGGGGGCTGCGTTTTCATGCCGCGCAGGTACTGACGATAGGTTTGCCGACCCGCCCGCCTAGGACATCTATTCTGCCATTTGGAACGCTCTTTTATCCAGAGCCCATCTTTTGGTACAGTCTGCTACTATTGTGTATATGTACGCTATTCCGGGGTATGACGGGGCCCTGTCCCGTCTTATGATTCTGTTATGATCTGTAGAGGTCTGTAGATATACTTGTGTGGGTTCTGTATATGTTTTTGGGTTACTATGATCTGTGACGGCCTTATCGGCTTCCACGTGCTACATCTGTTCACCTGCAATATCTGGTAATGCCAATTGACTTTTATATTGATATATTCTGCAAATATGCTCGTTTGGGTTATGGGGTACGTTTGGGAGTCCAGCACAGACACTAGTCACGGCCTACGGGGTTGGGTCGTGACACTTGTCTTGTCTATGAAACCTCTAACATGAGTCTGAAACACGTAACATACTTTTTGGGACAAGGCCCCCAGCATACCTTTAGATGCAAAATTAAATAAAGAAAGACAATGCCTAAACCCCGAATGAGATGGAGCTCACCAATAAGCTCGTACGTGCAGATCCTAATGAGCAGAGGCGTCGTACTGTAAATCTGTACCTGCATCGTGAAATGCAGGCCCCCGGGCAATAAAAGGGGAGGTCAGCACATTGAATGTATTGGTATGTAAAACAACTGAAAGAAATAACATGGGACATGGAATAACATGATAAGAATCGAAACTGAAAACCTGGACATGAACATGAGCATGAGCATGGGTACATATATATATATATAACATAAGTAAAATATGATAAGTAGGGAGAACATTTCATAAACCGACAACATGATATCACCACGTGGATACGTGGAGTCTGGTACCTCGCCGGACCAGCAGAGCCCCCATGCCTTGCCAGGGTATAAGGTGGTAACGTGCCTGATAGATCCATTCAGTGTCAAATTAAGGAAATCGTCCTAACTGGGCGGAGCGATCCTTGTCCTACGGTGGCTACGTAGTTTCGGGCTATCTGAGCCTTCTCGGTAATTCGTGCAACTCTCAAAAACATGAACATGATATAATTGGCTAAGAAGCCCGTGATTTTCGTGAATTAACTTGTACTTGTACTTGTCTTGTAATCATGATTTCACGAAATAACTTGTAAACATGGTTTCATGAAATAACTTGTAAACATGGTTTCATGAAATAACTTGTATTTAGCATGTATGTATCTTGAGTCATGGCATGAAGATAGTTATATAATACAATTGCATGAAAACTTGTAGACATGTAGGATATTCATGAAATAAGCATTTTTATTTAAAAACATGTATGCAAGAACCCATGGAATACAAGATATGGGTTTTCATGGATTACGGATGGATTCTCAATAATCATAAAGAAATATTAAGAACTCAATGATGGAATTATAATAATTCATACATAATATAATCATGGACATGGACCTAGGGTTATCATGAGCATGGTATAGAAACCCTAGTTTTAGTAGAGAATCATAATTTATGGATTATGAGGCGTGGGGAAGAACAATGATGTTCCCACACGTAGATAGTAACTCTACATACCTGGTAATGCTCCAAACTTGAATCAAAAACTTTAACTTTGAAGAAGATTTCCAAAATCTTGGATCTTGAACCCTTGAGATGAGTTTTCTTGAAAACCCTAGGTTAGGAATGATGATTTCTTGTTTAGATTACAAGGATATATATTAGAATTGACTTGGAATGATTAGAATAGGCTTACCTTAGTGTGCTTAATGATGGGAGAGAATAGAAAGTCGTTCTAGGGCTTGGGGGTGTGAAGAATGAAGTGAAAAAGCCTTAAAAAGAAGTTTTAAAATTGCTGTCGGACCCATTTTACGCCCTATTTTACGGCCCATGAAAGTTTTACGGACCATATATCCCACCGTAAATCAATTACAGTGATTTGGGCTTTCTGGACCAATTTTACGGTCTAAATATACGGCCCGTATAATTTTCATGGCCCGTATATTCCACCGTAAATCGGCAGAACACTGTTTTAGTAAAACGGGCACAACCTTTTGTACAGATGTCTGTTTGACCTCCATAATATACCGTTGGAAAGATATTTCAAAGATCTACAACTTTCAAGAAGGAAATTTTCGCAAGTGCCTTACATATTTTTCCGTATACTCATTTTAATTGAGACGTGGTGCAAACTCACTTGAAAACACGCTCCGTAGGGTAGCTTTCGACTTTCCTTTGCTCAAGGACTCTTCTCATGTCTTGATTGGGTTTCAAACTCCATTTATACACTACTCAAATTGGGTTCATTATACCCCTGTCTTATGAGTCAAATCTTAGCCCGAATACACGAGGTGTTACACTAACAAGCGAAACCCAACTTCTCTTTTGGATCCCATCCATAAGTCTAAACCAAACCACACAAAATCACTAGCCCACTAACCTAAAACCATCCATTTCCAGCAACATTTAGGGCCTGTATGAAAAGCCACCCTAGTAATTGGAATTGGGTGTAATTGAGAGGGTGTAATTACACTCTCTAATTCTCAAGGGGGGTGGGGGAGGGGGTTGAGAATTGGGTGTAATTACAATGTCACCTTTTAGTTTTTTTTTTAAATTTATTTTCTTTTTAATTTGTTTCTATTATTTTAACTTCTTTTTATTTTATTTTTATTATAACAACTTTTTATTTTATTTTACTTCAATGTGCTAATTTTATCGGATGTTCCCGCAAGAGTTAAGTAGGCGTTTGGACATGCGATTTCATCTCATGAGATGAAATCCCAAATTATCCAAAATGCATGATTTGGGATTCCAAATATGATTTCAAATTTTTTAAATGTAAAAGTTGATTCATATGTTTATATTTTGTAAAAATAAATCCATAAGTTGGTAGATATATTTACCAATCATGTTTACCAACTATTTATATTACATATTAAAAAATTTACAAGTTGGTAGTATGTTTATAACAAATTTACTCTTACCAGCCATGTGGGAGGATTATATTAAAGAGTAGTTACACTACAACTCATATTCAATTTTCCATTTTATTGAACTAAAGTTTGATTAATTGATGTTGTATTTTTTTAGAAAGGCTTTCTAGTAGCGTATTAATTTTCTTATGAACTACGATTTGCTCATTTGGTAAGATTGTATAAGAATTTGTAAAGTTTTGATGGTTTTCACAACTTGTGGAGTTTTTATGTTTATGAGAAAAAATACGACTTAAGAAATCCAAATTGTATGTCCAGACAAAACTTCAACTTCAAATCATCATGATTTATCTCATGATTTTAAATCATGTCTAAACGGCTCCTTAAATCTAACTTAAATCTAACATATTTATGTCTATGAGAAAAAATACAAGTTGGTAGTATGTTAGGCATATTCTTGATGACTTGTGCACATGGAGTTGGAAATCGAATGATACAAGATATCTTTCAACATTCCGGAGAGACAATTCGTAGACACTTTCATAGTGTTTTAAAGGCCGTTTGTAAGCTTGCAAGAGATATCATTCAACCACATCCACATTATAATGATGGTTGCGATGCTCACAAGCCATGTAAACAAAGATATCTCCCTTTCTTTAAAGTAAGTAACCCGTTTATGATAATTTGTTATTTTGCATTGTATCTTTACTACCCTTATATAACAACAGTTTTATGATAATTTCTTGCCCCTTAGAATTCAACGAGAAAAAAATGGATCCCAAGTTTCTTATTTTACATTCACTTCTTGTAGGACTGCATTGGAGCAATTGATGGCACACATGTTAAAGCTAGATTACCGCAAGGTCAAGAGATACCATATATTGGACGTAAAGGTTATCCGACTCAGAATATTCTCGCCGTTGTTGAATTTAATATATGTTTTACATTTGCATGGGCTGGGTGGGAAGGAGCAGCTCACGATAATCGTATATTTACTGAGGCCCTTCGTAGAGAAGAGCTCAACTTTCCACATCCACGCGGAAACAAATATTATCTAGTTGATGCAGGATATTCACACATGAAAGGATACATGGCTACATACAAAGGAAATAATGTAAGATATCACCTAGTTGAATTTCGCCGTTGTGCAACTCGACAATTGCGAGAGCCAAGAGGACGCATTGAGAAATTTAACTATTTACATTCTTCTTGTAGAAATGTAGTAGAGCGCACATTTGGCGTTTGGAAAGCAAGATGGTCTATTTTGAGAGACATGCCATACTATCACATTGACACACAAAGGGACATCATACTTGCTACTATGGCCATTCACAATTATATTAGAAAGAAATGCAATATGGATGATGCATTCCAAACAGTCGAGAATGAGAGCTGTATTCCATCGGTTGATTCTAATGATATTGTCACAACTTCAAGAGCTAACAATGTAGATGTCGAAGATGTAGGAGAACAAAATGATGTCTATTGGATGGGGTTTTGTGATATGATTGCTAGTGACATTTCTAATGCTTGATGCTTGTATTATATGAATATTTTCCACTTCTTGTATTTATAGTGGAGTGCTTTCGGTTGTGTCAAATTCTCCATCTTTGACACCCGTGCTTTTTAAAACACTGCTTGAAACAAGAAAAACTAAGGCTCTATTTGTTTTTAAAATTGACTAACATATATATGATTAGTAAGATGTTGTACAATGAAGGTTGGTGATCGATGTATAGTGATTAGTTGTGGATATGATTGGCAGTGGAGGTGAATAAGTGTTGGTAGAGGCCAACTTACGGTGGTGGCAGTGATGGAAATGCCAAGTACTGGGGGTAATTGGTAGTTGTGTGGTGATAGTGAATAGCATAGTGGTCAAAATTTGCCTTCACAAGAATTTATAAATGAACATTTTTTAAAGGCCATACACGAGAAGGACTTTCCAGGCACAATACAGTAGCCAAAAACACAATCTACAGAGAAGAACTCAACATTTATTATCAGTGCCAAAACGTATCATTAAATCTTGTAAAATCCACTCTTCACCGTTAACATAGGATATATCTGTTGGAGGAAGAAGAATGGTTTAATTAATATTCTCATAATTAATACACAACTCTTCATTCCAAAATAAGTCTCTTTTAGCTCATGCGCCCCCCTTAAGTAACATGTATTTATAAAAAATTAACTTAAATAAACATTTTATAGTGGAAGTGATTTTAAAATATAAATTACTTTTGATTTGAATCAACTTTAGAGTTTAAAAATCTTTTAAATCAACTTATTATGGTGTTAACAGCTTTAAGGGTATTTCAGTCATTTTGACAGAAAATAAGTGCTTAACAACACTTATTTACCAAACACATCAACAACTTATTTTCAGCATAAACACTTTTATCCAAACACTCAACTGCTTATTTATAAAAATAACTTTTAGCACATAAAAATAACTTTTAGAGTTCTAAAAGCACTTCATACATAAAAGTCACTTTTTTTAAGCCCACCCAAACGGGCTCTGGGTTTCAAACTCCATTTATACACTACTCAAATTGGGTTCATTATACCCTTGTCTTATGAGTCAAATCTTAGCCCGAATGCACAAGGTGTTACACTAACAAGTAGGGTTGTTCACGATTTTGGTTAAAACCAAAACCAAACAGAAAATTTAACCAAACCGAATAAAAAAACCAACATTTGGTTTGGTTTGGTTTGATTTGGTTTTAAATTTTAAAAACCGATAATATTTGGTTTGGTTATGGTTCTATTAAAAAATAACCGAATAAATAACCGAACCAAACCGATAAATTATATACATAAATTTTATAATTATTTATATGTACAATATTAGTTTTTCATAAATAATTATAAATATTTTATACCTTTTAATCATTAATTTGATTTTTGGTCTACTTATTTCACATGATTGTTTAAGGCCTACTCATTTCACATGATTATTTAAGGCTCATGTTTTTAAGAATATGTCAAAGCCCATGTCTTTAAGTCTTTTAACTCTTTAAGTGTTAAGTGTAAACCTACTAATAGAAGCTCATGTTAGAGTCTAATGTCTTTAACTTAAATTTTTAGCCTTTCTTTGTCAGCCATTTGATTTTAGGTTGTTTCTTCTTCTTTTTTCCGAATTTATACCTTTCTTTTTTCTTGTCTGAATGAGTCCTAAACTTCTAATAATTTTCATATGAAAAGGACAGAGGTTGTAGATTTGGAGGTTCCTATAGAAGATACTTCAGTAACATCAGCATTTGCTGCAACTCAAGCACATAGTAATGCCCTAATACTTCTTTCGTGGGTAATCCTCCTAAAAAGCAGAAAAGAACAATTCCTTGTAGTCGAGACCCTAGCCTTGGGGATAATGATAGAAAAACATCTGAAGTTTGGGATTATTACACACAGTTTCTTTAATAAAATGGGAGAATTGAGGACAAAATGCAAGTACTGCCTCAAAGTTTGGGATCATTACACAAAGTTTTTTTATTTCATATATTTTCATTTTAATTTTAGGTAGTCTTTATTTTTAATTAATATGTATGTTTGTAACAACAACTTAAAGCTCTTATGCTCTACTTTATTTCCAGGTATGTGTAGTAAGATGACAAAAATGGTGCAGCCACTACTAAGTTAGTTTTTAGCTCTATATGTAATAGTTTAGCAACTTTAGGTAACTTGAGTACTACACTATCACTAATAGTGAAAATGTTTCTATGATGTATATCGTTCCACCTTAAACTATAAATAAAAATTATCGTTTGAACAAAAAAAAAGACATGTCTTTTTCAACTTTTTAATGTTTTACTGATAAGTCTCATGGCTACTAGTCATAAACCGAAAAATCGAACCAAACCGAACCAACCCAACAATAACAAAACCGGTGGTTATTATTTTATTTGGTTTGGTTATGGTTTTAGACATTTAAAAACTAACTAAATTGGTTTGGTTATGGTTTTAATCAATAACCGACCCAAACCGAACCATGAACACCCCTACTAACAAGTGGAACCCAACTTCTCTTTTGGATCCCATCCATAAGTCTAAACCAAACAACACAAAATCACCAGCCCATTGACCTAAATCCATCCATTTCCAACAACATTTAGGGCCTGTATGAAAAGCCACCCTAGTAATTGGAATTAGGTGTAATTACACTCTCTAATTCTCAAGGGGGGTGGGGGAGGGCGGTTGAGAGTTGGGTGTAATTACAATGTCACCTTTTAGTTTTGTTTTTTTTAAATTTCTTTTCTTTTTAATTTTAGTAATGAGGATTCGGAATATCACACATTGATTAATCAAAGAGAGATTTGTTTCTATTATTTTAACTTCTTTTTATTTTATTTTTATTATAACAACTTTTTATTTTATTTTACTTCAATCTGCTAATTTTATCGGATGTTCCCGCAAGAGTTAAGTAGGCGTTTGGATATGCGATTTCATCTCATGAGATGAAATCCCAAATCATCCAAAAATGCATGATTTGGGATTCCAAATATGATTTCAAATTTTTTAAATGTAAAAGTTGATCCATATATTTATATTTTGTAAAAATAAATCCATAAGTTGGTAGATATATTTACCAATCATGTTTACCAACTATTTATACTACATATTAAAAAATTTACAAGTTGGTAGTATGTTTATAACAAATTTACTCTTACCAGCCATGTGGGAGGATTATATTAAAGAGTGGTTACACTACAACTCATATTCAATTTTTCATTTTATTGAACTAAAGTTTGATTAATTAATGTTGTATTTTTTAGAAAGGCTTTCCAGTAGCGTGTTAATTTTCTTATGAACTACGATTTGCTCATTTGGTAAGATTTTATAAGAATTGGTAAAGTTTTGATGGTTTTTACAACTTGTGGAGTTTTTATGTCTATGAGAAAAAATACAACTTAAGAAATTTAAATTGCATGTCCAGACAAAACTTCAACTTCAAATCATCATGATTCATCTCATGATTTCAAATCATGTCTAAACGGCTCCTTAAATTTCCTAATAATATTTTAAAAAAATTACACAACAACATATTTAACTTAAATCTAACATTAAAGAGCTTTCACTTTCCACAGTAAGAAAGGTATAATAGACACTGGCTATATTTGTAAAGACTCAGTCATAAAGGCTGTCTCGAATATTTCCCTTTTTAATAATCCCAAAAATATTTTTTTCAGAAAAGTAGTCGTGGGAATCTTTACAATGGTTTATTTTCTCACAATGTTCTCTGATTAGCAGCTCTCTCACTTTCTCTTTATGTTTCTCTTCTTTCCTTTTCTCTGAGATGCTGTTTGGTCTTTTCCCTCTCACGGAGAATCTAAGTTGATGCTTCTTTGATATTTTGCATACCTTTATACTCCCTCCGTTTCAATTTATATAAACCTATTTTTTTTTAGTCCGTGCCAAAATGAATGACCCCTTTCTTAATTTGAAAACAAATTCACTTTATGAATGATTTACAGCCACACAAATTTTCAAGACTTATTTTGAACCACAAATTTCAAAAGTCTTCCCTCTTTCTTAAATGTCATATGTACTATATTCACTTTTTATTTGTGTGTTCAAAAAATTATACATATCAAAACAAATATCTATGCTTTTCTATAGTGATAATGTTCAGACTAGGTGGCATGCACTTTCACTAGTTCAATGCAGACGAGGCATATTCAAAATTAAAAGTTTATAAGTTTCTGTAGCAAACTCAAGTTAATAGATTATTCAACATATATATAGGATTTGAGCAAAAATTACAGAATTCTCGTGAATTTTTAGGTTACATTGAGTGGCAAGATTAGAAATTTCAATTTAATTGGTATTTGGAAGCAAACAAAAGTTTAAACAAGGCAAAAGAGGGGAGAGTGCAGTTTCGCCGTTTTGTACGAAAAAAGAAATAATGTTGGAGGCAAGGATCAAACTTTGAAACTTTAAAGTCAATTCGAGCACCCTTTGTCGATAGACAATCTATCTCATTTATGTTGTGTATTAAATACTTAATATATCCCCATAAAAAATAGGAGTAATATTTAAGATATACGTGTAATTAAATTTTTTTGTAAAAAGTGTTCAACAGACCATTAATTCTCGCTAAGAGTAACTTCGCTCCTGATTAATGATTATAATGTAGATTTAATCTGCCTCTGATTGAACGAATACTTTGATATTTTTTACCAACACAAATAATAAAAAAATATGTCTACTAAATATTAGATAGACAAGAAAAACCACTTTAACTTTGTTTCCTTTATTGAGATTTGGATCCTAATATGTCATTATCCATTTTAATTTTATTTGCCAGCTCGGCCAAATTCTTGAAAGCTTTTAAAAGTTATATACTGCTTTGTTAAGTCATAGGAGTATAAGTTTTGCACTCAAAGAAAAATTGGAGTAAAAATATTTACAAAATCATATTGTGAGATAGAAAATAAAGAAGTAGTTTATGAATTTGTTTAAACATATGTAAATGTCACTATTAGAAAAAATAGAAACTAGAAACGGATAAATTCTATAGCTAAACAATAAAATCTGTCATTAATCTTATTTAGTGATAGATGATTAATAAATGATAAAAAAATCTGTTATTAGCTACGTTCGAGATTAGCAATGAAGTTCATAGTTAATTTAGTTATTCTTTTAGTGTGTGTTTGCGCTACGTTAGATAGCGCTTTATTCCTAATATAAAATTTTTAAATTTAATTGAGCTCAGTACGAATATTGAAAAATAAATAAATGTAGTAGTATTAGCAAATATGTTTATGATTCTGTAAGAGCGCCTCTCTTTACTATCATGAAAAGACTATAAAGAGAGCTTCCCAAAATACCTCAGCTTTTATATCTTTGTCTGCCATTTAATTCCCATAAACAAACACACATCACCATCAGTCCATCACCTATATTCTGTCATCCTCCCACAATAACCTCGTCCTTCTTCTTCACTTTCACCCTCTCTCCCTTTTTTCTCTACACATTTTCCTCATAAATAACAGCTTCCTCTATTAACTATTTCACTCTTTAGCAGAAAAAAAAAAGAACTTATTTTAGCTCATAGAGTTATTTTATCCTTCCATATTTTACTTGTATCATTTGCCTATGGCTAAGAGTTAAAGAGGAAGAAAAAAACACAAGTTGTTTCTGTTCTAGGGGCTCATTCTTCTTTTAGGCTAATCTTGGAAATATCACTTTCTTGAAAAAAAAAAGATTTTCATGAAGGAAAGTTTGAATCTTTTTTCAGTTTTTGTAAACCCCATATTTTGATCTGGGTGTTTTTTTTTTCTCCTTCATTTGAGTGTAAAAAAAGAAAAAAAAATGATTTCACTTTTAGACCTTTACCATGTTTTAACTGCTGTAGTTCCACTATATGTAGCTATGATATTAGCTTATGGTTCAGTAAAATGGTGGAAAATTTTCAGTCCAGACCAATGTTCAGGGATAAACAGATTTGTTGCTCTTTTTGCAGTTCCATTACTATCTTTTCACTTCATTGCTTCTAACAATCCTTATGCAATGAACTACAAATTTATAGCTGCTGACACTTTACAAAAAGTCATAGTTCTTGTTGTTTTAGCCATTTGGTCAAGAATTAGTTCAAGTGGGTCCCTTGAATGGTCTATTACTTTGTTTTCACTTTCAACTTTACCAAACACATTAGTTATGGGAATCCCTTTGTTAAAGGGAATGTATAGTAATGAATCAGGTAGCTTAATGGTACAAATTGTTGTTCTTCAGTGTATTATTTGGTACACTTTGATGCTTTTTTTGTTTGAGTATAGAGGTGCTAGAATGCTTATTGCTGAACAGTTTCCTGAAAATGGAGGGGAAATTGTGTCATTTAAAATTGATTCTGATGTTATATCATTAGATGGAAAAGAGGCACTTGAAACTCAAGCTGAGGTTGGTGAAGATGGGAAATTACATGTAACTGTTAGGAAATCAACTAGTTCAAGGTCTGAAATATTTTCAAGAATGTCACATATGACTCCAAGACCATCAAATTTGTCTAATGCTGAGATTTACTCTTTGCAATCTTCAAGAAATCCAACACCTAGAGGTTCTAGTTTTAACCATAATGACTTGTGCTCAATGGTGAATGGCAAGAATGTCAATATGAGTCCTAGGACATCAAATTATGGTAATTTGGGATTTGATGAGGAGAGGGGGAATGTGGGGTACCCTGCACCTGCTAATGCTGGGATTTTTTCTCCGGCGACCGGACCGGGGACTAAGAAGAAGGCTAATAATGGGATAGAAGGTGGAAAAGATCTTCATATGTTTGTTTGGAGTTCAAGTGCTTCACCAGTATCTGAAGGAGGGATTCATGTTTTTAGAGGAGGAGACTATGGTAATGAGCTTGGCATTGGAGCTCACCCTAAAGGTTGGCACACACTTGAATTTTAAACTATGACATATTGCCAACATGTCTAAAAGTTCATATGTTTTTTTCACTATTTTGTATTTTAGTTGGTTTTGGTTGTCTTGTTTTGGCTGAGTACAATATTTTTTTTGATGCTATGCCATATTGCCAATAAGTCTTAGAACTCACCTGTTTTTGACTATTTTGTATATTTTAGTTGGTTTTTGTTGTCTTGTTTTGGCTCAGTACAATATTTTTTTGTGATCCTATGCCATATTGCCAACAAGTCTTACTATTTTTTTATTTTTTTTTTACTATTTTGTATTTTAGTTGGTTTTTGTTATCTTGTTTTGGATGAGTACAACTATTTTTTTTTTTATGCTATGCCATATTGCCAATAATTCTTAGACCTCACCTGTTTTTGACTATTTTGTATATTTTAGTTGGTTTTTATTGTCTTGTTTTGGCTGAGTACAACTATTTTTTGTGATCCTATGCCATATTGCCAACCAGTCTTAAAAGCTCATATGTTTTTTACTATTTTGTATTTTAGTTGGTTTTTGTTATCTTGTTTCGGATGAGTACAACTATTTCTTGTGATCCTATGCTTGTTCTAGGAATTTCTTACATTGTGATTCACTAAATTTGTTTTGTAGAAATCTCTGAGAGAACTGTTTTTGTTTGTTGAACCTTTTTCAGTAGCCTTCTGTTATAGTTTTCTTGTTTAAGGTGTAGCTTTGACCATTTTCCTAGGAAAATTACAGAAATTATGATCCTGTTTTGTCTCCTTGTGTGAATGCTTACATTATTTTATTGGTTGCACGACTATAAATCCAGAATTTTATGATAAAGCTATCCAGAATTTAAGTTTGTGAATGAAAAAATCGCAGAAATTACTATTTTTTTTGAGATAACATGTGATCATTTTTAATAAATATATGTATTATTATCATCTTAAAGTATATATGTATAGTTTGTGTTACCAACAGACATGTTATCAAAGGTTGTATCCTCCATTGTGCATATGAAACCTGTTGAGTTCATATTATGCTCCTCGTTTTCCTTCGAAGTGTCTTGTATTTTTTTATATGATTAGTGGTTGATTTCTTTATCTTTTCATGTATTAGATTATGATGATTTTGGGCGAGAAGAGTTTGCTGTCGGGAATAAAAAGAACTCCAATGGATGTCGAGAAGAGCCAGTGCTAAAGAAGCTTGGATCAAGCTCTACGACCGAGCTGTTTCCCAAGACTGCTAATGAAACTAAGGCTACTGCTATGCCTCCTGCTAGTGTTATGACCAGACTTATTCTGATTATGGTGTGGCGAAAACTTATTAGGAACCCAAATACTTATTCTAGTCTCTTTGGCCTCACTTGGTCCTTGATCTCATTCAGGTATATGCACACTGAAGCTTCCTTGACATAAATGCATTTCGATACATGTATTTACTATGTTTGAATCCCAAAACTAGCCATAGTCGGCTATATAAGTCATCCACCTTCCATTCAGGTCTATTTATTAATTACTAAATTATCTTTTCTAGGGATAATTACATTTTTGGACCTCTCCAGAGCATAACAGCCGATAAATGTATATGTATACATATAATATACATGTAATATAAAATAAATATACATATGCTATACCTAATCAATGTGTAGGTTATGTATACTTTTTGCTAGCACCCGTAATTAATTTTGGTCGACCGGCCAAATATGAAATAAGCCCTAATGTCTTTGGTTTCAGGTGGAACGTTGAGATGCCTGCAATTATAGCTAAGTCGATATCAATTCTCTCTGATGCTGGTCTTGGAATGGCAATGTTTAGTCTTGGTATGACTTTTATTATGGCCTACATTCAGAAAGTCCTAAGAATTGGATTATGCTTTTGGTAAAATTGATGGTTGTTGGAACTGATTTTTTTTTTCTTCATAAACTTCAGGTTTGTTTATGGCGTTGCAGCCCAGAATGATTGCTTGTGGAAAAACAATTGCTACTTTCTCTATGGCAGTGAGATTCATCACCGGTCCAGCAGTCATGGCTGCTGCCTCCATCGCTGTTGGACTTCGAGGTGTTCTTTTGCATATTGCAATAGTTCAGGTAAACGACCTCTAAAAGGTTCTTTTTTTTTTATAGGAAGTTATATAGACGTTTAAAGGGTTCAATGCAACAACTCGTATCAACCGATGTAATCGTTTAGTATATTTAATTTTTCAGGCAGCTCTACCTCAAGGAATCGTTCCTTTTGTCTTTGCAAAAGAATACAATGTTCATCCTGATATTCTTAGCACAGGGTGAGGACTCCACAAACTTACTACTTTTTTTTATAAGTTTTATGCACCAATTGGACAAAGTTTTTACACGTTAAGTGTAATTCAACTCGTTCCGACAAATTTTTATCACCGTCTTTTTCAAGTTACTGACCTCTAGTGTTGCCATTCACGTACCCGGACTTTGTTTTAATTTCTCAACGACTTGATTGTGTTAAGCATTTTATCATGACTTGTCGTTGGACAAAACTTAGAACTCTTTATTTTGTTTTGTTTTGTTTTCTGAAAGAAAATCATGATACCGTATGTTGCTTGGGCTCTCCAAAAATGCACTACTTTTGGAGGATCTGACACACGTCCAACGACATTTTTTAAGAGTCCGAGCAACATTCGATGCTTGAAGTTTGCTTGAGTAATAACTCTATCGTACCTTTGGAATTTTTCGGGTTTCGATTGCCTTAATTATAATATTGGTACTGGTAATTGCAGGGTTATATTTGGGATGTTAATAGCTCTTCCAATTACTTTGGTCTACTACATTTTGCTGGGGCTTTGATGCTGAAGACAGTAATGCTACAGAATCTATTAATCTCATAGGAAATGACTTTTTTTGCCACTGCTTTTTATGGCTTCTAACAGAAACATAAGCTCTCACTTCTCAGTAGATTAGAATTATTTTGTTGTCTATTTATGCCTTCTATTTTTGAACCTTGTGTTATGCAACGTTATTTACTAACTTAGTTGCTTTTCATGAAGTGAAACTCATTTCTCCAGTTTAGGACCATGATCTTAAAAAAATTAATTAAACCTTTTGTTAAAAAGAAAACTCTCCTGCCTCAAACATATTTTTCAAGATTAAAACAATTTGTTCTTTAGTTTTAATTTGTGTTCGAGTAAAAACATTATATTTAACTTTTGAGATAAAAAGTTAGTTTTTCTTCACTGCATTTCCACTAAGCCAAAGAAGGAAGTGATTTTACACTGTCGAAGATTTTACTACATGTCTACGGCTACGACTAGCCAGCATTAAATGAGCTGTTCACTGTAAAGCCTACAATTATGATGTTAAAAAGGGCCTACTGCCTGGTATAATATTCAATAGTTTTTCTGTCCCTATCCATAGATACAAAAAAAAAATTCTTTTATTTTTTGAAATTTTGAAGTTGGAGTTGGAGTTGTGTTTGGTCATAATTTTCGAAATTGTAGTTTTTGGTGAAATGTAGTTGTAAAAAGGTGAAAAAAGTGATTTTTTTTTTTAAAATAAGTTTTTTGAGTTTTTGATATTCCGGAATACAACTTCATGGTCAAACTCTGATTCTGAAAAAAAGTAAAAAAAAAAAATTAAATAAAGTGAATAATTCTCATGACCAAACGGAGGCTAAGGAAGTGTGACTTCTTTATTGGGATTTTCAGTTCGTATTTAATCGGCCTTCAATTTGTGTACCTAACATTGGGTGAAAAATAAAATGAAAAAATGAAAAGAAATTGGTTGCAACAAACTATATATTATACGGACTTGCCAAACATCGACCTAAAAAGTTACGTAGTTCATGAGCTAAACTGTATTGAAGAATTAGCAGCGCATTCGCTGCCTTTCCAATCTTATTATATTAGTTGATTCCTGTGATTAACAAATATATATATACTAGACGGCAGCACAGGTCCAACACTTTAGATTATAGTGCATCTATGTGTATGTAGTTATCTTTGAATAGTGATTATATATATATATATATATATATATAATGTTCAAAACACGATTAATATAACATTGTAGTTTATGCTCCGTATCTAAAATTTTATTATATTAATATTTGCTACGAATACAAAATCGGTAAATTTATTAATATTTTTTAAAAGAGAAGACTTGTTTAAAAGGAAACTATTTTCCTCTCTTTGAGATAAAACAATAGCAATATTTAAGCATTAGTTGCTACTTTCAATTTTAATTCGATTAATTTGAAGGTGTAAAATACTTATTATTTTTTATCAAATTTTGATTTGGATAATTCTAATTCAAATTATTAAATTAATTTTACATGTTTAAAACGAAACAAAGTAGAAATTGATTTTCTATTTAAACGAAGAAATACTATTTTTTAATTTTTGGTAAATATTCCCGGTTTAGCTCATTTTACTTGTCATGTTTTCTTTTGTATGTTTTTTTAAGAAAACGTCGATTAGAATTATAATTTGACTAATTTACCTTATTCATTATTTGATCTCCATTTGATATATTTTTTTTACGACATTAATGTCTTTTCACATTTATTAGAGTAAAAATAAAAATAAAAATAAAAAAATAATTAAATTCTATCTTATTTTAAAATATAAATATTTTAAGTATATTTATTTTAGTAAACATAACAAATAAATGACATGGCGGAATAGCAGATACAACAGTTTAATATCTAGATTAGATCTCAGGCTAATATAAAAAAAGAAAGAAAATTGTATGGTTTGACTACTTAATCTTTTGAAGAAAAGCAATTTCATTTGCTCCCACTAATGGATTGATACGCACGTGGCAATGAATCCATCATTATTGACTTAATGAGATACTTTGGAAATTACATGAATATTGTTTGATTTTTTAATATGGAGTGCACTTTTTTTTTTTGGACATTATTAATTTGCACTATTTTTATGCATATATATATATACTATGTTCAAAACACGATTAATATAACATTAGTTTGTACTATTTTTATGCATATAATATATATACATATACTATGTTCAAAACATGTTTAATATAGCATTGTAGTTTGTGCTCCGTATCTAAAACTTTATTATATTAGTGTTTGCTACGAATACAAAGTCAACACTTTTTTTTAACATTATATTTTTTTTTATATGGGTTCCAGTTTTTTTTTTTTTTTTTTTTTATATTGCTTGATTTTGATAATATGGGGTCCACTTTTTTTCCCATGAGTTTGGAGATGGTGAGTTCTACTTTTTTTTTTTTTTTTTTATTGCTCGGTGTTATTTAGTATGGGGCCCACCCTTTTTTTTTTAAGGGACAATGGATGATGAAACCCATGCTGTATATAGTTTCTTTTTATTTTTATTTTTATTTTTTATATTGTTTGGTGCTGTTTAGTATGGGGCCCACCCTTTTGGACATTATTAGTTTGCACTATTTTTATGCATATGATATATATATATATATATATATATACTATGTTCAAAACACGATTAATATAACATTATAGTTTGTGCTCCGTATCTAAAACTTTATTATATTAGTGTTTGCTACGAATACAAAGTCTGCACTTTTTTTTTGACATTGTTTGTTTTTTTAATATGGGATTCACTTTTTTTTTTTATATTGCTTGATTTTGTCAATATGGGATACTATGTTCAAAACACGATTAATATAACATTGTAGTTTGTGCTCCGTATTTAAAACTTTATTATATTAGTGTTTGCTACGAATACAAAATCTGCACTTTTTTTTTTGACATTATTATTTTTTTAATATGAGATTCGTTTTTTTTTTATATTGCTTGATTTTGTTTCACATTTTTTTATTTTTATATTGCTTGATTTTGTCAATATGGGATACTATGTTCAAAACATGATTAATATAACATTGTAGTTTGTGCTCTGTATTTAAAACTTCATTAAATTAGTGTTTGCTACGAATACAAAGTTTGCACTTTTTTTTTTTTTGACATTGTTTGTTTTTTTTAATATGAGATTCGCTTTTTTTATATTGCTTGATTTTGTTAATATGTGGTTCACTTTTTTTTTTCCCCTGAGTTTGTAGATGGTGGGTTCCACTTTTTGTACTTTTTTTTTTTTAATATTGGTTGGGGTTTTTATTTTTATTTTTTAATATTGGTTGGTGTTTAATATGGGGCCATGAAGAACTTCTATTTTTTAATTTTTAGTAAATATTTTTTGTTTAACTCATTTTACTTGTCATCTTATTTTTTACACGGTTTTTTAAGGAAACGTCAATTAGAATTATAATTTCACTAATTTACATTATTAATTATTTGATCTCCATTTAATATTATTTTTTTCTTTTATGACATTAATCTCTTTTCACATTTATTAGAGTAAGGAAAAAATGAAAAAGTAATTAAATTCTATCTTATTTTAATATATAAGTATTTTAAGTATGTTGTTGTACAATAATTTCATTTGCTCCCACTAATGGGTTGATATGCATGTGGCAATGAGTCCACCATTATTGATTTAATTGTTTGATTTTCTAAGATTTTTTTTTAACATTGTTTGTTTTTTTTTAATATGAGATTCACTTTTTTTTTTAATATTGCTTGATTTTGTTTATATGGGGTCCACTTTTTTTTTCCCGTGAGTTTGGATGTGGTGGGTTCCACTAATATGGGGCCCACATTTTTTTTTTAACATTATTTGTTTTTTTAATATGGGATTCACTTTTTTTTTTAATATTGCTTGATTTTATTAATATGGGGTCCACTTTTTTTTCCCGTGAGTTTGGATGTGATGGGTTCCACTTTTTTTTTTTTTTTAATACTGATTGGTGTTTAATATGGGGCCCACAATTTGTTTTACTACTGGTTGGTGTTTAATATGGAGCCCACAAATTTTTTTATGGGGCCCACAACGAACGGTGAAAAAGGAGCCCAACCGGCCCTTCTATATAGTTAGAATATGCACTTTAGGAATTTTCAGTAATATTGGTCCAAGGGAATAGGGATGATGGTGAAGGTACATTTAATTCTGAGCTAGTATGATCGAAATGGGCCTATAAAGTGTTGCATTAGGTAATTTAGCGGCAACCAAACTTACGCTAAATGCAATCCAATCGCCGCGAAAGCAACTAGTTCGCCGCTAAATGCAACCAAACCGCAACTATGTTTTACGGTTGAATGCGACCGCCGTATAATATTCACCAGTCCAGCAGTATAACTTTTGACTTATCACCTTGAGGATACAACAACCCAACAATGTCGTGTGACTTAAACACCATCGAACTAATCGAAGAGTCTAAAGAGAACGCCTTTTTTCAACATAAAATTACTCTCTTTTTATAGTGAATAAGTTGAAGACTTACAATATTTCTCTTTTCTTAATCCTCTTATTTCACTGCACCAACCTCATTTTTTCCATTAGTACAATATTTCTCCACACTTCTCCTCTATCAACACAATATTTCTAAATTCACAACACATAGAACAAACACCTCTATATATATAGGTGTAAGAATTCTTTCGCAGAGTAAATTAGAAAGTAGTGGAATATTAAGTGAGGTAGAACATGGAATAATGTGGTTATGATATTTAAGTTTTATTAGGATAATTAGTGGTGAAAGATGTCATAGTGGTTACATAAGTTACACCAAAAAATAATGTCAACCTTCTCCACTAACTCATGCAAATTAATATTTTTTATTTTGATATTAAAATGCATTTTTACTCCTACAACCGCTAATCGTTGCAGTTCAATTTTGTCAGATAAAATGAACAATTTGTAATATTTTCTTTGTCCAATTAAAGAACACGATATTACTATTTTTTTTTCTAGTGATGTAATATATTTGTCATTTGTATATCAAATTTAGCATGCGCTTAAATATCATCAAATAAAATAGAACTGTGGGCATATCTTTAATGGATATCATTCAATACTATAAAATAATCGCTTTGCTTGGGTATCATCAACCCATGTGACCACTAAATAATATAATAAAGTTAAGATGCAACCAAAAAAGAAAGTAAGAAGAAGAATGAAAGTCACATCAATCAAACCCTAGGCACTCATCATCTTATAAATTTGTTATCTCCACTAATTCCCAGCTTCATTCTCAGCCAAGTAAGTATACAGAATAATTATCATCAACATGATGCAGCAATCGGAGAACTTGGACTATTATAATTATTTGGCTACCGGTGAATACAGTCTTGATTTCCCGGTGAGTAAAAGTTATTCTAGTTGTTCATTTTACCCTGAAGAAGATGGAGGTAATAATATTGGTGCAGCTTCAAAGAATATTATTCATAAAGAAGCTGAAAGAAGAAGAAGAGAGAGGATCAACTCTCATCTTAATCAACTCAGAACCCTTCTTCCTGCCAATTCTAAGGTTCATTAATTTTTACTCTCTCTCCCCTTTGTGTTAATTTGTTGCATCTGCAAAATAATATTGAGTAGTAATTAAAAAAAAAAAATCATCTTCACTCCGTTTAATTATCTTTTTGAACAATTAAAGTGGAGTTTCGATGATCAACACAATCTACGGGTTCACGAGAATTCACTAGTTTTGGCTTAGACAAATTTACAAAATATTATCAATACTCGATTATACATCCAGAATTTTTTTATATTAATTTGGATCGTTATACTACAAATCTATAAATTTCAGATGATGTTCGACTCTAATATAATTTTGATCAACTAAAATGTGTGTGTGTGTGTGTGTGTGTGTTTTTTTTTTTTTTTTGAAAAATACGTAACTTCATATAATCTTTTAATTTTCTTTTGGAGTTTTGGATAAGGGGAATGTGTATCCAGCAACAAAAAACAAGCTGATAAGATTAGCATCAAGGTAAAGAATATTAAGATAAATTTACGTCTGCATAAATCTGAGCGACACATATATTATAAAAAAACGAAGAGATTAAATTAGTGTCTCATAGGTATTTTCTTGGAGCCTAATCACACTATCTTCGTTTCCCTTTAAAGATCTTCTTTAATTAACTCAAATTCAATATTTTACAGTTTAAAGGTCCGGATCGTTAGACCTATGGCTTACTAATTTGAAGAACTAAACAATTACCTAATTGATTTTTTTCCTCTCCTTTGAACATTCAAGAAAATTCTGATTTATCATAGCACAAAGTTAATCTTTTTACAATGGCCGAAAATTTAATAATGATGATATTAAGATGTCCGAAAAGTGAAAAAACAAATCTTTTGGTTCTTTATTACGCTAGAATAGTCTGGTTCTAGGGTTCATAATTCATGGGATTAGGAAAGTTGTTCCACTTTTTCACTTGTGAGGTACTCCCTCCGTTCCATAACGAGAGCTTTTTTTAGGCTTTTCAATTTTTTTCAAAGTAAGTGGTGCTTTAGGAATTCAAGGATATTTTGGGCAGATTCTTTCAAAATTGCCCTTATTTAAATAATCAAGATTCATTAACTACCTTTTTTGTTTAGGCATTTAATTATGTAAGCGTAATTTGATTAGGGTTAAGTTAGTAAAAAAACTCCTAATTTTCTAGGAGAGAGAAATTTCTTAAAGGGTGTGCATGAACCTAAAAACCATTTATTGTGGAATAGAGTGAGTAACAAAAATAAAGTTTCCAAGATTTCTCTTTATGATATTTATTCAATTTTCTTCTCGTTTTTGAGTGAATTTTCCTTTTTCCACAGATAGATAAAGCTTCTTTATTAGCAAAGGTGGTTCAACGTGTGAGGGACCTAAAAGAGCAAACCTCAAAAATCATGCAATTTGAGACAAACTTTCCTTCTGAAAATGATGAAATCACTGTACTCTCATCAAATGATACTTCATCTGATGGGAGATTGTTAATCAAGGCTTCAATTTGTTGCGAGGATCGGTTCGATCTCATGCCTAACCTAATTGAAACCCTAAAATCGCTCCGATTGACTCCTCTGAGAGCTGAAGTGGTTACTTTAGGAGGGAGAATAAGGAACGTGATCATATTAGCTGCTGATAAAGATTATACAAACGAATGTTTGCTATTCGTGAGAGATGCATTAATGTCTAGTGTTCAAAGTTCGAGTAATGGTACTGGACAACGGGGTAAAAGGCGAAGAGTGTTGGATCAAGAAATAGCAAACTAGCGAGGACCTATCTTATTTTAATCTTAACCCTATTTATTACGTGCGTACTTATAAATGTCTAATGAACATTAGATTTTATGTTTTTTTTTTTTTTTTTTGACAAGGTTGGATTTGTAATAACTAGTTGGGAAGTTCAAACAATGTTAAGCATGGAAAGCCCTAAATGTAAGTAGCTGTATGATGTGAATAATGTATATGAATGTCAACAAGAGGAGATTATAAACTTCTCATCATTTCTATGATTTATTGTTGAAGAGTCAATTCTCTATACATTGTGGAAAAGCAAAATTGTGCCTGAAGAGAGTTTTAACAATTGAGGTTCGTTATTGTAACATATGCAAAGTCAATAGATCATGTTCCATTCTTGTACAGGTTTCTATTGTAGTTATCTTTTCTGTAATTGGTTTAAACTTTCTTAGGGTGATTCAAGTATAGTTCAAGTATATCTTTTCTATTTTAGTTATCTAGAAACACTTTTACTTTCTGCGATTTTTTTAAGGCATCCATGACAAATATGCATGCTGGAATTGTTTCCGATGAACTTCCATTAGTAGTCTGAAACGTATCAACGGTGCTCAAAATGTCCGTGGAAAATTTACATTTTTCTAGTAGTGTGCATTGCGGGAGTATGATTTCTGTTGGAAATAAGAATCCATCCATAAGGCGTGCTCTAAAATTCTATTCTATTAGGATAAATACGGTAAAATTACTACATTAACATGAGTATTTCCCTATAAAAGTACACTTACAGTACGATTACTACTAAAAATGGGAGACAATATTTTCCACGCGCTCTGCTCTTTCGTATACAAGCTAAGATAAGAAGTTGCTTCAATCTAATGACTCCTGCCACAGTTCCTTCTAGTCTAAAAAGTATAGAATTATCCGCATTATTTATTTACACCAAATTAATAAATGCATACATGCATTTGAATATAAATAATTATCACTCAATCATGACTAATTAATGTATGTGTTCATTTCGTTGGATCACTTAATGAAATTAATTTCAATTTGTTTGATCATATAATCACCGATAATGATTTACCTCCCTCCAATTTTCGTTTTCCGCGCATCTTGTTGAGAGTAAATTTGAATGAAATATTTTGGTGGTTCTTTTTTGGGGCAACATTGTCTCGGCAAAACATTCCCACTTTTTACACTTTCATCACCTTTTAGGAAAAGTTAAAAAGATGAACTTGTAAACTTAGTGTAATCAAGTCACAGGCCAGTCGACAAGTATAGTCACGTAGTGTAGAAAAAAAAAAAAACAGCCTTTGTCGGGGGTGCGCACGCAATGCTTTATTGCCGCCTGAGCGTGCTGCCTGTCGGCTCACTCTTCCGCCACAACAATCATCACTTACCTTGTTCTTCTTCATTGTCTTCTCCACTAATTCTTTGTCTCCTTTTCCTCTGAGTCTGACACACACTGAAATGGCGTGCTTCACTGCATCCTGTTTTGCAACTTTGGCCGTTCATTTTTATTCGTCACATGTTAATTTGGCTAATGAGATTAATTTAGTATTTTAAAATTAAAGTTTAAATATTTAAAAACTATCCTGGAATTATCATAAACTGCAATTATTCTCATATTAATATAATGAAAAAAAAATATTTTAAAAATTTTGATCAAAAATTATGTAATTTGATTTTCGAAAAGCGAAACGTGACAAGTAAAATGAACTAAAGGAGTATATTTTCCTTTGTCTTAGATTTATGTGGCACCCGTTTGATTACACATAAAATTTAAGAAAGAATCGAAAAAACATAAAATTTGTAGTTTAACACAGACTTTAGACATGTGTATAATTATAGATTATATCATAAAGGTAATGGAAGAATTTAAAGTTAAAGTTATCTACTTATAAAAAACATGTGTTTTTGAGACAAATTAAAAAAGAAAGGCCACGGAAATTGGGACAATAAAATATTGGGAAAATTTCATAAATGACTAACATTTGAGGGTTAAAGCTTCAGCATAGCAACACTTTCATTATTTACTTATCGTAGCAAATCCCACCCACAGATCAGCGTGTATCCAACATATGTTTCTCGCTGTATTCATGGATACATTGAGTAAAAATTTGTTGAAATTTTGGAACCAAATCTTTTTAACATGGCAAACAAAAATAAAATTTTCACGCCCCGAACCATGGCCTGGGCGTAACACGGCACTCGGTGCCTGACTGCATGTGACCGAGTGAACCACATGGCTTGCTGAATCATTATGAGACATACATGAGCGGAAATATAACGTGAAGTGCATGATGAGCTTTTATAAACCATAGTAAGTCATAATATTAAACATAAGTACTTGATTAAGTCATGAATGCGGACAATATCATAAATGAGCCAAACCGGCAAACCAACTCTGGAAGTCTAACATGAGTCTGAAAAACACGTAACATACTTGCTGGGACAAGGCCCCCAGCATACCTTTTGATGCAAAACTAATTAAAGAAAGACAATGTCTAAACCCCGAATGAGATGGGGCTCACCAATAAGCTGGTACGTGTAGATCCTAATGAGCAGAGGCATCGTCCTGTAAATCCGTACCTGCATCGTGAAATGCAGGCCCCCGGGCAATGAAAGGGGACGTCAGCACATTGAATGTACTGGTATGTAAAGCAACTGAAAGAAATAACATGGGACATGGAATAACATGATAAGAACTGAAACTGAAAACCTGGACAAGAGCATGAGCATGAGCATATTACATAAGTAAAACATGACAAGTAGGGAGAGCATTTCATAAACCGACACATGATATCACCACGTGGATACGTGGAGTCTGGTACCTCGCCGGACCAGCAGAGCCCCCATACCTTGCCAAGGTATAAGGTGGTAACGTGCCTGATGGATCCATTCAGTGTAAAATTAAGGTATCGTCCTAACTGGGCGGAGCGATCCTTGTCCTACGGTGGGTACGTAGTTTCAGGCTATCTGAGCCTTCTAGGTAATTCATGCAACTCCCAAAAACGTGAACATAATATAGTTGGCTAAGAAGCCCATGATTTTCGTGAAATAACTTGTAATCATGATTTCACGAAGTAACTTGTAACATAGCTTGTATCATGGTTTCATGAGATAACTTGTAGCATGGTTTCATGAAATAACTTGTATTTAGCATGTATATTTCTTGTATCATGGCATAAAAGTAAGTATATGATTTAATTGCATGAAAACTTGTAGACATATAGGATATTCATGAAATAATCATTCTTAGTCAAAAACATACATGCAAGAACCCATGGAATACAAAATATGGGTTTTCATGGGTTACATATAGATTCTAAATAATCATAATGAGTATCAAGAACACAATGATAGAATAATAGCAATTCAAACATAATATAGTCATAGACATGGACCTAGGGTTATCATGAGCATAGTATAGAATAGAAACTCTAGTTTTGTAAAGTTTCATACTTTATGGATTAGGAGGCGTGGGGAAGAACAATGATGTTCCCACACGTAGATAGTAACTCTAAATACCTGGTGATGCTCCAAACTTGAATTAAAGATTTTAGGGAAAAGTATTCAAAACACACTCAAACTATGACCAAAATTGCCATAACACACCTCAACTTTGCGGGGATCCTATGACCCCCCTGGACTTATTTTTTGTGTATTATTTAGGCTTTCAACCGGACAAATTCACTCAAACGAGTTTGAGTGTATGCACGCACTCATAAAGTTAAAACCAGACGGGTCATTTTTATTATTTTGCTTTCCAAAATTTAAAATCCAAAATTCTTACTCACCTTCCACTCGATTTCTACCATTTTAATCACTCAAATACCATTTTATTCTGCAAATCAGTGTGAATCACAGTTAAACTAAGTTTAGTTGGTAACATCGCGGTGGATTTTGACCCGAAATCGTTGATTTATCTTCAAGGTTGTGTCAAGCTTTTAGTGAACTGAAAAAATACCAGGTTAGTCATGTTCTTTGTCAGTATTGTACGCGTAAAGTTTATTTTTTTCTATATTATATAGGATTTGTGACATTGTCGTATGAATTTCTAGGGTTTGTTAAAAAATTATAGGTTTTTCCTAGTTTAAATTGGGGTTAAGAGATGTGTAATCTTATGTCGTGTAGTATTACTGTTGTAAGTGCATCCAATTTATTTTCACCCCAAAATGTGATTTTGGGGTCTGTTTAGCCTTCTATTGTCAGAAGTCTGAATTTAATTGTTGTTATTTGATGTGTGTGTGTGGGGTTGTGATTGTTGTTGACGATCTATTGTTATTGTATATGTCTGGTACTGATTGTTTGCACTATTATTGAATTATAATTTCAGGTATGAGTGGGTTTGTATTAGTAACATTGAGATGGTATCACGGTGGGGTTTTGGATGTTAATAGTGGGCAACCAAAGTATGGGGTGGACAAATAACAGAGTTTTTGGATATTGATGTGGATAGGATGTCCTTTTTTGAACTAAGGGATTATATTAAAGAACTAGGGTATACTATAAGTTGTTCATTTTGTGTTAGGAGACCTAATAGTGATAGTGTTGTAGAAATCCAAATTGATAGGGACATTTTGGAAATTTCACAAAGTTTTGAAAATGAGGATACTATTGAAATCTATGTCTGTCACATGGTTGATAATTTAGATAATGTAGATGGTCCCATTGCTTTTTTGGAATACACTAGCCCCAATGAGGAATCTTTGGCTGCTTTTAATGAAGAAAGGGATGGGGGTATCCAAGAAGGGGATGGGTTTTCTTTTAATAAAGAACCAGCAGCTACTGAAACTGCAGCACCTGCTGAACCAGTAGCTACTGAAACTGCTGCTTCTGAAAACCCATTAAGTAGTGAATTTCCTGTTCTTGAATCTGACCAGTCCACTGTTGATAGTTATGAGTCTGACCAAGCTGAACTATGTAATGAACATGATGCTGAACATGAAAGTGATGATGTTCATGAAGAGTGCATAAATTTGAGGGCTGAAAGGAGGTCATATCAGAGGAGGAAAAAAAGAGAAAGGATACCAAATGACCCTGGAGAAATTCCTGTTGGTGAGGTTGGTCCAGATCTGGGCTTTGATGAAACTGCTACTCCTGATACAAGCTTGAAAGGTAAGGTTGCTGGGGATGAGCCAGTGTA
This sequence comes from Lycium barbarum, assembly GCF_019175385.1. Taxonomy (NCBI): domain Eukaryota; kingdom Viridiplantae; phylum Streptophyta; class Magnoliopsida; order Solanales; family Solanaceae; genus Lycium; species Lycium barbarum. Next base: position 128,578,005 of record NC_083344.1, read on the forward strand.
TGTCAGTTCTGATGCATATAGTGTTGAATCAGATACAGATGATGAGTCAGGGTCTAGGAGGGCTAGGAGAAGGATAATTTTTGACAAAACTATTAAAAAAGTGACGTGGGAGTTGGGGATGGTTTTTGAGGATGTGAATGAGTTTAGGGATGCTGTTACAAAATATGCACTTCAAAGGGGTGTGCAGTTAAAGAAATTTGTCAATGAGCCCAAAAAGGTTAGGGTGAGGTGTAGGGATGGCTGCTATATGCAAGTCTTGACAAGAAGACTAATGATTTCATGATCAAAACCTACAATCCTAAACATAGATGTGTCAAGACTACTAGAAATTACATGTGCAATGCTAAGTTCTTGTCTAAGCATTACAAGAATAGAATTACAGAACAACCAAACATTAGGATTTTCAAGTTTCAGCAGTTGATTAGGGAAGAACTTAACATACATGTTGGAAAAACCACTGCCAGGAGAGCTAGAGCTAAAGTACTCCAAGAAATCATGGGTGATCATGTGTTAGAGCTTGGAAGAATATTTGACTATAGGGATGAAATGTTGAGGACTAATCCTGGGAGTACTTGTGTTGTTAAGGTTGATGACTCTGGTGAAAGTGGTAGGTTGGTGTTTGAAAGTTTTTATATTTGCTTTGATGCTTTGAAAAAATGCTTTTTAGGTGGTTGTAGGAAATGTATTGGTTTGGATGGTTGTTTCTTAAAGGGAATAACCAAAGGACAGCTATTGGCTGCTGTTGCTAAAGATGCTAACAATAAAATGTTGCCTATTGCTATAGTGTAATATGAGAATAAAAACACTTGGACATGGTTTTTGAAATTGTTGATAGCTGATTTGGGAATGGGAGATAGCAGCAACTACACAGTGATATCAGACATGCAAAAGGTATGACAATCACTTTTTTTTTCTTCATTTAGTTTCTGTCCATTCATATATAATTGTTTCTCAAAATTGTAGGGGTTTCAATCAGCTATGAAAGAATTGTTACCACTGGTGGAGCACAGGATGTGTGCAAGACACATCCTAGCCAACTGGGAAAAAGGATGAAGAGGTCTGTAAGAGCTAGGGGAAGGCCAAGAAAGACAACTCCAACTTCTGAAGCACCAGCAAAGGCTAGGGGAAGGCCAAGGAAAAATTCATTAACTTCTGATGCACCAGCAAGAGCAAGTGCAAGGCCAAGGAGTACTTTTGAAGCACCACCAACAGCAAGTGCAAGGCCCAGAAGTACTTCTCAAGCACCAACAAGAGGTATGGGAACAAGGAGGACAACCATTACTACTAAATGGTTTGAAAATACAACAAGTTATGCTGCACCTGTTGCAGCCAATGCACCTGTCCAACCTGTTGCTTCTCAGTCTAATGTGAGTAGGGGAAGACCAAGAAAAACCTCTCAAGCTTCTAGTGCTGCACCTGTTGCAGCCAATGCACCTGATCAACCTGCTGCTTCTCAGTCTAATGTGAGTAGGGGAAGACCAAGAAAAACCTCTTAAGCTTCTAGTGCTGCACCTTTTGCAGCCAATGCACCTGATCAACCTGCTGCTTCTCAGTCTAATGTGAGGAGGGGAAGACCAAGAAAAACCTCTCAAGCTTCTAGTGTAACAACTGTTGATAATGAAAGAAGAAGAACTACCCCTTACAAAAGGCCTAGGACTGTTGGAATGGGTATATTTTGTCGTAGAAAATGGATTTACAACATACAATGTAAGAGCTGAAATATTTGTTGGAATGTGTATATTTGCTGCAAGTGATTTTACTAACTATAAACAATTATTTTGCTTTGTCTACAGCATGGCTTGCCAAGTAGTAGAATAATTGATGCTGCTCCAAGAAAGCATATAAGGTCAGCTGATGTTACTGGGGACCTTGGTCACAAAGCAAGGACTGGAGTGACGTGGAAGGGCAAAACAACAATGACATCAAGCCAGCTTGAAGAGATGAGGGTAAAGAAAAGGAAAAAAGTGACAGCAACCCAAAACTTGCAGACAAAGGATCCATGGAAGTAGTGTTAATATGTTGGTAGTTGGCAGAACAAGTTAATGTAGTTGGCAGTTTTTGCAGTTCATAAACAAACTAAAGTAGCTATGGTTTAGATGCTTGTTTTGTGACATTATGCTACTGCACTTGAATGTTGCATCATCATGAATGTGATGCACTACTTTTGTACAAACTTATATTGGTGCAATTGTTTATATATAGCAAGGTCTGTTTCTATTATTAAGTCCTGTCTCTTTCAGCAGTTGATTGCTGCACATGTTTAATGTCCAGAATGTCTGTTTCTATTTGAAATTGTTGGTGCACATTTTTAATGTCCAGAATGTGCAACCTATGTTGGTGCAGCTGTTTCTTTTTTAAAGTGCAGTTTATGGACCAAGTGAAATCTGGTCATGCATTTGAACTACATTAATGTTGCTCACCAAATCTGGTCAAGCATTTTGAACGAAATTAATGTTGCTCATTAAATGTGGTCAAGCTTTTGACCGGATTTAAAGGTGGTCAACAACAGCTAAGGTGGTTAGGGGTTAAGTAGTGGGGAATTTATTGCAAAACACATTATAAATATAGGCTTTCACTCACACTCTAATACTATGAAATAACATTCTACACAGCCTCTAACATGAGCCTTGATTCGAAAATGGTAGCTTATTTTGAGAAAAAATTGACCAAATCATACGTCGAAAAGGATGATTTCGTAAGTGTTCATCTAATTTATTTGTTATTTTCAATTGTTATTTTAGTTTTAGTAATCACATGTTTTTTCGCAGATCCTTCCAAGTAGCATTCTTGAATTTCTCCCAGACGATGACCGTGAAGCTGTTGTAATTTCTGAAAGAGGTGCGTACTAAATGAAATACAAAGTTGGTGCTCATACGCGGCTCTATCAAGGATGGAAAGAATTTGTAAATGCTAACGGATTCAGGACAGGGGATGTATTGTGTTTCAAGGCCTGTGATGCTGCTAGAGACCGGATACACTTCCTTGTTGAAAAAAAAAGATATCATAGAAATAGATTAGACTGGTCTCCGTGTTTTCAATTTAAGCAAGGTTTATGTTGGAGCACATGTAACACCTTTGCTTTCTAAATTAAAGGGATTTCATTCATCAATTTCGAACTTACATTAAACACAAAACAAAAGAAAGCTAGAAAGGATTTCCTAACATACATTAACTACAAGACAAAAGAAAAGGGAAAAGTAGTTCCTAACTAACATTAACCACAACACAAAAGACATTTTTCCAAGCACTGCCTACCTAACATCAAGCACAAAACTAAACCATTCAACTTTAAAAATACAAGAAACACTAAGGCAATTGGTCATGAAAAGTTGAAGCATTTCCTCGCATTAACCAACTGATCCAACTAGCAAAACAAAACAAGATACAAAATGTGAAAATCAAATTAGAGCTAAAGTTGTTGATCCCCGTCTTTTTCGATTTTATCTCTTTTGCATTTTCAATTTCGCCCAGATTAATCACACTTGATTGTTCTTCCATCTCCTTCATTTTCATATCACTTGAGATAGATTGTTCTTCCATTTCAATCTCTTTCAATATCTCGGCAATTTCGGAACTTCGACATCCTTCTTCCATCTCCTTAATTTTCTTTTGAAGCTAATTCTCCATGCATCTCCTTCATTTTGTTCACCAACTTTGGAATAATGTATTTCGATCTTTCATCAACTTTGGAAAGATTCCTCCATCGAAAAAATTTACACTTCTTCGAACCATAGTAGGGGCAAGACCAATATCTTCTTCCGGGATTGTTGTCGGACCAGGAAGTCGTCAATGGGAGCAACACACCATGACTGCATTGCACCTCCACATTCAACATTGGATCTTCATTATCCATACAAAGCTTATTCAAATCCAATCTTGTTTCTTCCATAGCTAACCAAAATTTTTAATGGGGAAAGAAATTGTAAGAATCCAATCTTGGGTAAGAATTGAAACATAAAGAGAAGAAATTTACCACAAAATTTGGGGAAGAACTCAATGTGGAAGAAGAAAACAAGATCTAGTCGTTTGTGGGGATTTGATATTGGATTTGGGGAATTAAAAACGTTATTTGGACGGCCATGTGACAAATATACACTGGTCCATATAGTTTTTATCATCTCTTACGCGCTGAAGGAGAGTAGCTTCACTTGCTAGTCCAGTTCACCGGTTGAAAGCATAAATAATACACAAAAAATAAGTCCAAGGGGGTCATAGGACCCCCGCAAAGTTGAGGTGTGTTATGGAAATTTTGGCTATAGTTTGAGTGTGTTTTAAATACTTTTCCCAAGATTTTAACTTTGAAGAAGATTTCCAAAATCTTGAATTCTTGAACCTTGAGATGGGTTTTCTTGAAAACCCTAGTTTTGGAACAATGATTTCTTGCTTAGATTATCAGAGTATATGTTAGAATTGAGTTGGAAGGGTTTGGATTGACTTACCTTGATGTTTTGGATTGTTGCGAGGGCTTGGAATTGTGAATAATGAAATAAAAGAACTCAAGGCTTGAATTTATACAAAATTGAGACGGAAATTATACGGACGTATTATACGGTCCGTATAATATGACCATATTTTATCATGGCTGAACAGAACGTCGATTTGGAGTGTCATGAAGTACGGACGAGTTATACGGTCCGTATAAAATTATATGGGCCGTATAACAAGTTCGTATAACATGATGAGTGAACGGACTGCACTGTAATCTTTCAGTAAAATGACCATAACTTTTTGTACAGATGTCCCCTTGACCCCTATAATATACCGTTGGAAAGTTATTTCAAAGGGCTACAACTTTCATTCAGGAAGTTGTCCTAAATTCCTAATTAATAAAAGGGTTATGGTCGTTGGAAGTAAGACCTTCTACAAACTCACTTGCAAACATGCCCCGTAGAGTGGCTTCTAACTTTGGTTTGCCCAAAGGCATTTCTTATGGCTTGATTAGTTTTCAAAACACTTCCTATAACCCTCATATTGGTTCCATTATATTATCATCTTATAAGTCAAACCTTCGCCTGAAGCTACGAGGTGTTACAATATCTCCCCCTTGGGATCATTCGTCCTCGAATGATAGGTCATGGTTAAGATTATGGCTGGACATGGCTTGACTACATGAACATAAAGGAAACATGAAATGAAACATGGAGACTAAACTAACATGACATGGTTACATGGAAACGTGAATACTGAGACATCGAACATGGGCACTGGATACATGACATGAGCGTGAAACATGAGACATAACATGACATGGGCTATGGAAAGTTACCTTGAGAGTTCTCTGCTTGCTCTTCAAACAAAAATGGGTACTTGGACTTCATATCCTCCTCAGTTTCCCATGTAGCTTTCTCAACTTTCTGACTCATCCACAGGACTTTCACTGAGGCTACTTCCTTAGTTCTCAACTTGCGAACGTAACGGTCAAGAATGGCTACGGGGATCTCCTCATAGGTCAAACCATCCTTAACTGTTATAGTATCAATAGGAACAACCAACGACGGGTCTCCTACACACTTTCTCAACATGGACACATGAAACACGGGATGTACAACAACCAAATCTTGTGGCAACTCAAGTTCATAGGCCACTAGACCGACCTTTCGCAGAATTCTATAAGGTCCAATATATCTGGGACTGAGCTTCCCTTTCTTGCCAAATATCATAACACCCTTTATGGGTGAGACTTTAAGGAACACCTAATCGTCAACTGAAAATTCTAAGTCCCTTCGCCTCACATCTGTGTAAGACTTCTGGCGACTCTGAGCCGTTTTGAAATGCTCCTGTATTAACTTGACTTTCTCCATAGCCTGATAAACCAAATCTGGTCCTAACAACTCTGCTTCACAAACTTTGAACCAACCAATTGGTGATCTATACCTTCGCTCATACAGAGCTTCAAACGGTGCTATCGCAATGCTAACATGATAACTGTTATTATAGGAAAACTCGATGAGAGGTAAATAGTCATCCCAATTACCCTTGAAATCTAGGACACATGCTCTCAACATGTCCTCAAGGGGCTGAATAGTGCGCTCTGCCTGGCCATCTGTTTGTGGATGAAAAACATTGCTGAGGTTCACCTTGGTACCCAATCCTTTCTGGAAGGATTTCCAGAAGTTCGCTGTGAACTGAGCGCCACGATCTGAAATAATGGACACTGGTGCCGTGCAATCTGAAAATCTCATTAACATACAGCTTGGCATAATCCTTTGCTGAATCTGTGATCTTGACTGGTAAAAACTGCGCCGACTTAGTAAGTCGGTCAACGATCACCCAAATAGAGTCATGTCTCCTAGCTGAACGAGGTAGACTTGATACAAAATTCATATTGATCATTTCCCATTTTTAGATAGGAATATCAATATTCTGAGCCAAGCCAGCAGGCCTCTGGTGTTCGGCTTTCACTTGCTGACAATTCGGACACTTAGCTACAAAATCTGCCACATTCTTCTTCATATCGTTCCACCAATAAATCTACTTAAGATCATGATACATCTTAGTGGAACTTGGGTGAATGGAATACTTGGAATTGTGAGCTTCTGACATGATTCGCTCTCTGAGCCTATCTACATCTGGAACACACAATCTACCTCGGTACCTCAAGGTACCATCATCTCCCCCTTGTTCGAAAGCCGTCGTCTTATGCTTGTGAATCCTCTCTTTCAGCTGCAACAAGTAGGGATTATTAAACTGTTTCTCCTAGACTTCAACGACTAAAAAGGAAAGAGCTCTATTCTGAACAACCACACTACCATCCTCGGAGTCCAAAAGTCGAACTCCAATATTGGCCAAACGGTGAAATTCCCTAGTTATCACTCTTTTATCTGAATCCACATGAGCTAAACTTCCCATGGAACGCCGACTAAGAGCATCAGCTACAACATTCGCTTTTCCCGGATGATAGAGGATATCCACATCATTATCTTTAAGCAATTCGAGCCATCTCCTTTGCCTAAGATTCAGCTCTCTTTGCTTGAAGATATACTTCAGGCTTTTATGATCTGTGAAAATATCAACATGCACTCCATACAAATAATGACTCCATATCTTAAGTGCAAAAACTACAACTGCCAACTCTAGGTCATGAGTCGGATAATTCTGTTCATGAACCTTGAGCTGACGAGATGCATAAGTTACAACCTTACCATGCTGCATTAAGACACATCCGAGACCAACTCCCGAAGCATCACAATAAACTACGAACCCTTCAGTTCCCTCTGGCAGCGTCAAAACTGGAGCAGAAGTCAATCCCTTCTTCAACTCTTCTAAGCTTCGCTCACAAGCATCTGACCATTGGAACTTAACTTTCTTCTGAGTCAACTTAGTCAACGGAGCAGAGATAGAAGAAAATCCTTCTACGAAGCGTCGATAATAGCCTGCAGACCCAAGAAACTTCTTATATCAGAAACTGAGGTGGGTCTAGGCCAACTCCTTACGGCATCAATCTTCTGAGAATCAATTTTAATACCTTCACCTGAGATCACATGGCCTAGGAACGCCACTGACTTAAGACAAAACTCACACTTTGAGAATTTTGCAAAAAGTTCGCGATCTTTAAGAGCCTGCAACACTATTCTGAGATGTTCTGCATGATCAGCCTCATTACGGGAATATACCAAAATATCATCAATGAAGATAATGATGAATAAGTCGAGATAAGGCTTGAAGACCCTGTTCATAATATCCATGAAAGCAGCTGGCGCATTTGTCAACCCAAATGACATAACAAGAAATTCAAAATGGCCATAACGGGTTCTGAAAGCGGTCTTCGGAATATCAACTTCCTTAACCTTTAACTGATGATATCCTGATCTGAGGTCAATCTTGGAATAACATTGGGCGCCCTGAAGTTGGTCAAATAAGTCATCTATTCTAGGAAGAGGGTACCTGTTTTTAATGGTGACCTTGTTCAACTGACGATAGTCTATACACATACGTAAGGAACCATCCTTATTTCGGACAAATAAGACTGGCGCACCCAAAGGCGAAACACTAGGCCTAATAAACCCCTTGTCAAGAAGATCTTTCAACTGGGCTTTTAACTCTTTTAACTCTGCTGGAGCCATTCTGTATGGCGGAATAGATATCGGCTGAGTATCGGGAAGTAGATCAATTCCAAATTCAATCTCCCTGTCAGGAGGGACTCCTGGAAGATCCTCGGGAAAGACCTCTGGAAATTCATTTACAACTGGGACGGACTGGAGTGTTGGAGTCTGAGCATTTGAATTCTTGACTCGAACTAGGTGATAGATATAACCCTTGGAAATCATTTTTCTGGCTTTTAGATAAGAAATAAATCTACCCCTGGGTACTACTGAATTACCCTCCCATTCTATGACTGGCTCATTAGGAAACTCGGATCTTACAACTTTAGTTCTATAACATACTGTGGCATAACATGAAGCTAACCAGTCCATACCCATGATCACATCAAAGTCTACCATTTCTAATTCCGCTAAAATAGTTATGGTTCTGCGGTGATAGACTAAAACTGGGCAACCCCTATAAATACGTCTAGCTATGACTGACTCCCCAACTGGGGTGTGTTGACACCCAATTTTGTCCCTCATTTATTTTAAATTTATTCATTCGGGCTTCTAAATTTATTGACGAGCTAAATACTTTATTTTCATTATTTTATTTCTTATTGCTACTACTATTAATATCGCTACTTTTATTTTCAACATTACGAGTATTACTTTATCACAAATTTTTAAATGGTTCGTCATCGTTTCATTTTCGGGTTTGGACTCGTTAAATTAATTACAAGCTAACACTTTGTTAAATCCTTATTTTTTCTACATATTAATTATTAATTGTTTTACATAATATATATACTGTAATAGTTATTAAATTAGAAACCCATAAATAATTAAATAAAGGAGGAAGGATCAACAATTTTCAACCAAATTAATGGCCCAAAACACAAATACAATATTATTCCCTACCCAAATAAACAACCCACATTTTTATACCCAGCCCATTACCTATTTCCCACACGACCAGCCCACTACCATTTAATTCAGTCCAGTCCAATTATATTTCCCGACCCGACCCGGTCCACTTCCTTTCCTCTTCATCATTTACCCTAATCTCTCTTCCTCCTTCACTTTCTTTTTCTCTTCTTACCTCACCCGCCTCCCTTTCTCCCTCATTCATCGTCATCTCCCTGCTCCTCACGTTCTCCTGTCCTCCACGCCTCTGCCACCTCCACACTCACCTGTCCCCCACGCCTCTGTCATAAACTACTCTCTCTCTCATACGCTCCCATCTCTTTTCTATAAAAAGGGGAATACGACGATCGGGAAAGGGGGGACTGATCGGAAGACACGAATATTTGGTTACAAATTCTTTTCTTCTAAGCCGATCGAACCCTCTCCTAATTGCTCACATTTTTTTCACTATATTTGGGATTACCCAGTTGAAGGATAATGGTTATTCTTCTGCCATTACTTTAAAATCGAGAGTAGATTCGAGACCTCGACGACCCCTGTTCACTGCACACAAAAAAGGTGAACCTCGATATACTTATTGTTTTAGTCGTTAGTTTCTGTTTTTAGTTAAAATCTTAGCTTATTTCTGTCATTTTTGTGGTAGTTATGTAGTTCTTCGTTGTCCTGTTATTTGTTTGATGTTTGGGAGCTGTTAGGATAGAATATTAATGGCTAAATGAATTCGAAAGATGTCTACTGTAGTTCGGATGCTTAAGACTAAATTTCCAGGACTTATAACCTATTTAAAGCCGAATATACGTAAGATATACAGTGGGTTATCAAGGCAAGAAAGAGATATACATTCGATATACATCTGATATACACACCGTGGTGGGTATATCTTAGGTATATTGTGTATGTGGTTAAGACAGATCATCACTGAATCATCTCCATAATCGTCTTTCATCTGTAAGTTTAAGTTTCCTATTTTGGTTGGCTTAATATTATGTCTAGTGCCACCTTACTGACTTCGGATAGATTAGTCTATTAATGGGCCCTTTATATATTTGTTTGATTGGTTTAGCCTGTTTTAGTTACTGCTTCAACCTCACCTGAATTAAGACAAATTCACCTAATCATTGGCATTCCTATAAATTCTTTTCAAAGTGGAAATTATCCAATTAGGAATTCATTCGAAGCTGTGTAGTCCATACGCCTTAATAACTCTGTGCTTGATTCATGTTTGTGTCTTAGCCTGTTGATTCAAGGTAAGATATTTACTTGGTTACTTTGACTACCTCTAATATGTATTTAATTATGAGAAGGTTCATGTGTTAGTGTTTTGTATACATTATTATTTAACTTTAGCCTATATTGAAATATTGTTTGGCTATGTTAGTTATATATGTCATTCTTATCTAATATAGATAAGTGAGATTAGACATTAGCATGTTTGTATCTATTTACTCAGTATAGTCCCATGGTATGAATGGTAACCTTGTTTGGGTTCCAATTTGAATCTTATACATGTTCACATGCTGTTTTGTTAGAGTTGATTAGGTTAGTTGTTACATGATATGACTGATAACATTTGTTTGTCTCCGTTAGATTAGTCGATCCTCTGGTTAACCAGCTAGTCTGAAATTTCTAGACATTGTGTCCATAATGGTTTTAATAAGATGCATGTGCTTAAACTGATCTAATTCTGTAGGCTTAAAGTCTGTAATTCATCTGAATGTGCTGCATGCTGCCTTGTAATTTATGCATAAAATGCATGATCCTTATGCTTTACATTTGACAAGTGTGTCGAGTGTGCATACCTTTCTGTCAGCCAACTGCAAGGGCTTATATGCATAGAATCCTGATGTGATATGTTTAGATTGGTATAGGTGTTTAAGGTTCAATATTGGATAGTCAGCTAGTCTTATGAATTGATTAATCTCTTTCTTTCAAAAACCTGTGAGATGGTCAATATGATTCAAGTTTAAGGTGTGTCTGTCTGAAGTTCAGTCCTTGTTTCCTAGGAGTATCCAAACTTCTATCCTAAAGATTTGTCAAACCTGCATGTTGTGCGTATCTTAGCATAAATATTTTCTTCAAGAAATCAAGAATGTTTTTTTCCTTTTCTCTAAGTGAGCTTAGTGAGATATTTAGAACAAGTTGTTTTGTGAAATGTGTATTTAGTCTTACTTCTGTTAACAATAATCATGATTAGAATGCTATAATCAAATGACACACTTTCAATCTACTGTTTGCCCTGATTATTAAAACAGCTAGTTCGTACATTAAGAGCTGAAACTGCTTTTTCTTCAGGAAAGTTCAGAGATGGATAGATCGCTTGATTGTATTTTGTTAGTAAATGAATGGCATCTGCTCTTTAAAATCAGTAGAATATAAACTGGTTCAAATATTTCAAGAGGGTTAGCTCATAAACATTAGGGAGATCCTGAATAAGTTCTTAAACTTAGAAGTTATTGATTGTCTTGATTTCTTTTAGGATGTTTCATTTCCTATAAAGTTCCTACTTGGATTGCAATACATTTGGTAAACCTGCCAACTCTTAAAGCTGAAAAGTCCTCTCCTGCATGCCTTCCTAAATAATTTCCGTATGAATGTTAGTGTATGTTTATTTGTAAAGTTCAGTGTCTGATTCATATTGTGTTTTCTTCACATCTAAATCTCCTGTACATGGAATGATTTAAACCCCCTCGGTCCCCTTTGGCTGCTGCTCTATTGCTGGGTTTGTGAGCCACATTTGATAAAATAGCTACTGCTGAACTTTGGGATAAACAGCGGCACTTTGGCCGCTACTTTTAGCTAGCTGTTGTTGCCGCTCTTGGGCTGCTGCTATACTACAAACAGCTACTGCGTTTTGTGTAGTAATCCAGTGCCTATGTGAAAAAAAAAATAGGTTATACTTAGGCGTTACGTGGATGTCACACTCGATAAAATAATTGATGTTTTTCTGCTACTTATAGTTGTGCTAATTGCTGCGTTTGGAATTACGCTAGTGGTCGTTGTGTATTGTTTATTGCCCATTTCTTCACGTCACTTAGTTTCGGTTGCAAGTTCTTATATTTTGGGCTGGATATGTCTTTTGCACACGTTAATCATCTGTAAGTTTCCCATAGATGATGATTTAGTATATTATAGAAATTATACATCGCACTAATTTCTTCTCTCTTCTTTTGCATGACATCCGGGATCGCGAGAATGAGACTCGACTTTGTCGCGAGATCAAACAATTGTATTACCTCGAGTCATCCCACCCGCAAAAAATAAAAAAAGGAATTCTGGGCCGAGGCCCATCACATTGGCAGCAAACAGCAGCAGCCTCACAATGGGCTGAGCCCATCAATTATATTTGTCCATCCACTTTATTTCATGCAATTAATTTGTAATCACATGACTAATATTTTACTTGTTTTTATTTGCTTAGATTAGGTGAACCTTAGCGTCATTAAGGGGTTTAGTTTAGTAAAGGGTAGTTAATCTCACAAACTATATTCACTTCTATTTCTGTTCCAAACTATTTACAGTATCCATAACATTTATTTGAATGATTGATTTTTCAAAGTAGCACGACCACATCGAGCTAAAAGAATCAAGTTTTATTCTTTCTATCTTAGAACACTTGAGATACATATTTGTTAAAACATTGATATTAATCTTGCAATAACTTTACATATACATTTAATTTGCTAGTTGGCGTAATTCATATTCCGAATACATATAACTAAACTCTTTTTTATTCAATCACTACTTTTCTACAAGTTTTACTTTAAACAACATTTTATTTCTATCTATAACTTTAGCAATACTTTCAGGATATTTTCTTAAATATTTAAAAATACTATATTTACACTTAAGTCTAACTAATCATAAGTCCGGTCGGTTAACCATTGTTAATGGGTCTTAAAGGATGCCTAATACATTCCCTTTAGACTAATTGAACCCTTACCTAGAATCTTAAGTTTCGCAGACCTTAAACAGAGCTAACTTTAGAAAATAACTTTGATAAACTTTAGGTGTCCTAATTCACCATAAATAATTAGGTGGCGACTCTTTAAAATAAACACAAAATAGGAATCATCAATATGTTGTACTTCTAATTTAACCCGGTTAAAAAGGGGTATGACAGGGTGGACACCTCAAAGGGTTCATATAATTTTTCAGGTTCAGTACCAAACTTTTTAGAAAAAAAAAGGGGTTACATAAGATAAGGTGGATCCTGGGTCAATAAGGGCATATACTTCAAAAGTGAAAACCGTGAGTGTACCTGTGACAACATCTGCTCTAGCCTCTGTATCCTGACGACCTGTCTATGCATACAAACGGTTCTAACCACCGCCTGTATTGCCGGACCTTGCCGTTCCATGCCCCTACTGGGCTTGATTGTGACGAGGAGCTGCTGAATTTATGGGCTGCGCCACGTTACCTCCAGTACCCTGTCTGGCTGATGGACAGTCTTTCTAAAAATGGCCCTTCTGACCACATCTAAAGCAGGCATCAGTACCCACACGACACTCACCTGAGGACCTCCTGTTACACTTGCCACATATCAGATGAGTATAAGTCGACTGACCCACACTAGCCTGAGAGTAAGAACTTGATGGCCTGAAATTCTGCTTCTTATCATTACGGAACTTGGGGACTGGGGCACTTGCTGTGGAAAGAGCAGGTCCTGCTGACCTATTCTTAAAGAATTTCCTACTTCCGTTCCCGCTGAACTGTCTGGTAGACTTGACCCTCTTGTTGAACTACCTGTCTTTCTCTTTCTGCCAGGCTTCCTCCTCCTTTAGCCTCATCTCATTGCCCTGTACGAAAGCAACCATCTTGGAGATGGTCATCCCCCATTCTGTGCAGCAATGTTGGCCCCATCATACAAATGGGAATCAAGTCCTCCAACAAACCTCCTCACTTTTGCCCTCATATCCGGTACCATATGTGGAGCATGCTTAGACAGACTGACAAATTCCAAAATAATAGTCCTGAACTGACCTGCCATTCTGCTTAAGCTTTAGAAATTGCTCAGCCTTAGCCTCTCTGGCTTCTATTGGCATGAAGTGGTCCAGGAATGCGCTTGTAAATTCATCCCATGTAGCGTCAAGTGCATCCTCACCTCGGGATAATTCCCAAGATTCATACCAAGTGTTAGCAATCCCTGTAGCTGATGAGCTCCAAAAGTAGCTGCTTCGGTTTCTGTAACTGTCATAATCCTGAAGATCTTTTGGAGAGCATTAATGTAGTCCTGAAGGTCCTCATCTTTATTGGTCCCCGTAAAGACTAGGGGATTCATCCTGAGAAAGTCCTTAGTCTTAGAAGACTCTCCATTACCTCCTGAACTTGACCCAGATTCCTGACGCTAGGCCTGAGCTGCTACCAGTTGTGTGAGCATATTGATAGCATTCCTAACATCCCGATCCGAATCACTAGGAGGTGTAACTGTAGGAGCGGTTAGGGATGCTGTCTGAGTCGGAACGGTCTCTTCGCGAGTTGCTTCCGCAATAGCCCCTTGGCTGGTGGCTGTAGCCTTTCTGGTGTATTTCCTTTTCGCAGGCATTTTCTGAAAATACGTACACACACGAATTAGAAAGGCATCCTAAAGGTACTGCTCTAACTGCACGATCTAGAATACGAAAGAAGTAAGACAATCCTGAATGTCTTGGTGGTCAACTATTTATATGTATGGGGCCCTCACACATATAAAAGTGACCCCACTAGACACGGTTTCATAGACTCCCTAAAGACACTTGAACCTAGGCTCTGATACCAAGCTTTTTCACACGCCGAACCATGGCCTGGGCGTAACACGGCACTCGGTGCCTGACTGCATGTGACCGAGCGAACCACATGGCTTGCTGAATCATCATGAGGCATACATGAGCGGAAATATAACGTGAAGTGCATGATGAACTTTTATAAAACATAGCAAGTCATAATATTAAACATAAGTACTTGATTAAGTCATGAATGCGAACAGTATCATAAATGAGCCAAACCAGCTAACCAACTCTGGAAGTCTAACATGACACTTGTCTTGTCTATGAAACCTCTAACATGAGTCTGAAAAACACGTAACATACTTGTTGGGAAAAGGGCCCCAGCATACCTTTTGATGCAAAACTAATTAAAGAAAGACAATGTCTAAACCCCGAATGAGATGGGGCTCACCAATAAGCTGGTACGTGCAGATCCTAATGAGCAGAGGCGTCGTCCTGTAAATCCGTACCTGCATCGTGAAATGCAGGCCCCCGGGCAATGAAAGGGGACGTCAGCACATTGAATGTACTGGTATGTAAAGCAACTGAAAGAAATAACATGGGGCATGGAATAACATTGTCACGACCCAGCCCCGTGAGCCATGACTAGTGCCCGAGCTGGACACTCGTGTACGTACCTGTAGATATAGTCAAACTGAATCTAAGAACAATATGGAAACTTGCAAAAGAACTCCAAAGGTTCATAACGTCATCATATATATATATATATATATATATAGTCACAACTAATCAAAACATAATATGGTACACAAGCCGACAAGGCTGCCACTACATATCAATATCATACGTAAGCCGACAAGGCTGCCACAACAGACGAACATATCCATAGCACATCGTATAGACACAGCTGAACAAAACTTATACACAACCCACACATATGTCTACAGACCTCTAAGAGTATCGATAGTGAAGTATGACGGGACAGGGCCCCGCCGTACCCCTGGATAAACATATATATACATCAAAAGATCTGTACCAAAAGTCTAGGCTCCGGGACAATGGAGCTCTCCAAAACAGCTGAGTGGAAATCCTAAGCTTGAGGATCGCCAAATCGAGTATCTGTACCTGCGGGCATGAAACGCAGCCCCCCGAAGAAAGGGGGTCAGTACGAAATATGTACTGAGTATATAAGACATGAAATACAATAAAGAGGATCACGACTGAAATAGGGATCACAGGAGACAAGTATGACATTCAAAATACCAATACACTTGCCTTATGAACTGTAAATCATGCATATCAATATCATATATCATACCCGGCCCATTATGGGACTCGGTGAATAAGGTCATCACATGCCATCCTTAGCGCCATAATCACATCATCACATCATCATATATATATATATACCGTACCCGACCCTCTAGTGAGGGACTCGGTGAACAATGCAGTGAAGTGCACGAAAACATACCCGGCCCGGGACTAGGTGAAAGATATATCGAGGCATGCACGAGCAGAGTAGTGAGCAACCATATGCAAACTAGATTATATTTGAGACTCAATAGAATATTCAAACGAACTATCATTTGGAAATCAAGACAATAGTCATATCAAGTACCCTTCGAATGTCACTATGGAATATATCAAATAGAACTTCAGAAATCATAGATACGTATCAAGACATAATAAAGTACGCTCTGGGAATCAAGGACATTAACTATCCTAGTGGCTCTAAGAATAGGAGCTTCTTTGGAGTCATATACACGTCGTCTGTTTGTTTCATAAAGATCATGCCAATAAGAAGGAAAGGTTAGCTTTACATACCTTTGGCGCTTAATCCGTGACTCGATATGTATACGCTGCCCAAAGTATCTCAACCTATATTAAGACGTTAAGACTATGGTTAAGCTACGAAAAGGCATAAAACATACTTCAACGTTAGTAGCTTATTTCAAGACAATTGGGAAGCACTACCCCTATATCGTTCAACCATACAACAACCAACATAGCAACAACCAAAGCACGTCTAAGTTATCGCATTAAGAACTAGTCGAAACAAGATCCGAGGATACTCCAAAACAGCCCACATAATATAACAATGCCCAATACACTTCAAACACCTAAAATATACACCCAACAAGCCACATACGCTTCGCATGCGATATTTTATACATTCCTTTCTTATCAAATTAGTGATTCACATTAGCAACAACACAACAACGGCCTCAACTCCTATATGCAAGAAAATTATCTTAACATTATAACAAGTCCTAAGGCAACCCATCAATTATAACAACACAATACGAGCCTTAACTACACTTAGTCCTCCAATTTCACAAGAACAACAACACATATACCCACTTCTAACTATATTTCCATTCCTTTCCACACAACCAAATCATTCTCGAATACAATACAATTATAACCTTAAGCATCAAATTCTTTCACTTTCATCACACGATCAATGACAACCATAACGACAACAACATCAAAATTAATTCACCATTTTTTAAGTTAGAACAGCCCCGCACACACGGCCCCAAACAGCAACTTAGCATCAACACACACAATTCTTTACATCAACTCCACATTTTGCCAAATTATAACTAGTCCAAACCACTTCTAAAACATGTTGGAGAGAATTAAATCTTACCTTAACAAGCTTGGATCCTTGACGTTGCTAATCACTTGGATGTTTACAACACCTTAGAAATTAAATTTTGCTCCCATCAAAACCTTAAGCTCGGCAAAACAGCCATGGTCGTAGCTCCTCTCTCTCTAGCTTAGCTTGCTCTCTTTCTAAGTTAATAGTTGTTGAAGAAGAAAATGTGCTAAATGACTAATCTTAGTCATTAATATGCTATTTTTGGGCTGCCTATTACTCCTACACGTGTCCATCATAATGAATCATCATTTTATATTTATTTTTTTGATTAAAGAATTCGGTGGGGCCCACTTAATTATCTAATTAACTAACTCAATTAATTTTAGTTAATCACTAATCCCTACTTAATAATCTAATCATAGTTAATTACTCCCTAATCTCCATTAATATTTCTATACTAATTGGAATTTACAAGCAAGTCGTGCCATATTAAAAATCGGGATTGAAAGTCCTTGTCTCATATCCCAAAATAATCTCTTCCTTAAACTTATGTCGATTAGCTTACGAATAATCCAACGTACAAAAATACGGGATATAACAAAAATGATAAGAACTAAAACTGAAAACCTGGACATGAGCATGAGCATGAGCATGGGTACATATATATATATATATATATATATATATATATATATATATATATATATATATATATATATATATTACATAAGTACAACATGACAAGTAGGGAGAGCATTTCATAAACCGACACATGATATCATCACGTGGATACGTAGAGCCTGGTACCTCGCCGAACCAGCAGAGCCCCCATACCTTTCCAGGGTATAAGGTGGTAACGTGCCTGATGGATCCATTCAGTGTAAAATTAAGGTATCGTCCTAACTGGGCGGAGCGATCCTTGTCCTACGGTGGCTACGTAGATTCAGGCTATCTGAGTCTTCTCGGTAATTCATGCAACTCCCAAAAACATGAACATAATATAGTTGGCTAAGAAGCCCATGATTTCCGTGAAATAACTTGTAATCATGATTTCGCGAAGTAACTTGTAACATAGCTTGTATCATGGTTTCATGAGATAACTTGTAGCATGGTTTCATGAAATAACTTGTATTTAGCATGTATATTTCTTGTATCATGGCATGAAAGTAAGTATATGATTTAATTGCATGAAAACTTGTAGACATATAGGATATTCATGAAATAATCATTCTTAGTAAAAAACATACATGCAAAAACCCATGGAATACAAAATATGGGTTTTCATGGGTTACGGACAGATTCTCAATAATCATAATGAGTATCAAGAACACAATGATAGAATAATAGCAATTCAAACATAATATAGTCATAGACATGAACCTAGGGTTATCATGAGCATAGTATAGAATAGAAACCCTAGTTTTGTAAAGTTTCATACTTTATGGATTAGGAGGTGTGGGGAAGAACAATGATGTTCCCACACGTAGATAGTAACTCTACATACCTGGTAATGCTCCAAACTTGAATTAAAGATTTTAACTTTGAAGAAAATTTCCAAAATCTTGAATTCTTGAACCTTGAGATGGGTTTTCTTGAAAACCCTAGTTTTGGAACAATGATTTCTTGCTTAGATTATTAGAGTATATGTTAGAATTGAGTTGGAAGGGTTTGGATTGAATTACTTTGATGTTTTGGATTGTTGCTAGGGCTTGGAATTGTGAATAATGAAATAAAAGAACTCAAGGCTTGAATTTATACAAAACTGAGACGGAAATTATATGGACGTAATATGACCATTTTTATCATGGCTGAACAGAACGTCGATTTGGAGCGTCATGAAGTACGGACGAGTTATACGGTCCGTATAAAATTATATGGGCCGTATAACAAGTTCGTATAACATGATCAGTGAACGGACTGCACTGTAATCCTTCAGTAAAATAGCCAAAACTTTTTGTACAGATGTCCCCTTGACCCTCATAATATACCGTTGGAAAGGTATTTCAAAGGGATACAACTTTCATTCAGGAAGTTTTCCCAAATTGCTAATTAATAAAGGGGTTATGGTCATTGGAAGTAAGACCTTCTACAAACTCACTTGCAAACATGCCCCGTAGAGTGGCTTCCAACTTTGCTTTGCCCAAAGGCATTTCTTATGACTTGATTAGTTTTCAAAACACTTCCTATAACCCTCATATTGGTTCCATTATATTATCATCTTATGAGTCAAACCTTCGCCCGAAGCTACGAGGTGTTACAAAAATCTTCCTAAAATCATGCTTAACAGCTAGCTTCCAAAAATTAACACGGCTCTTTATTCATCCACACATTCAATTTTGAATTCAAATTTGCATCATCAATAGTTGAAAACAAAGCAATTCTAGTTGAAAATTTGAATTCAATTCTACCAATTCCACGCATAAAACTATCTCAAAATTAAATTGCGAATCTCTTGCGTTTGTGTATGTCAAATTCGGTGTTGTACGTATCAGTTTCTACGTAAATCTTTTTTGTTGACATATACAGACATTGTTGGATTGATTTCGTCGTCATTATATACAACAAAAGGTAATTAATAGTTCAATTCATGTTCATGGCCAATTTATACAGATATAGATGATTCACCAGTCTTACGGATGATTTTGTTGTTAATCTTTTGCAGTCCTGAATTTACCGTTCTGAATTCAAATAATATCTAATATAACAAAGGTAATTCGAAATTCTGGTTTTTAGAATGATGACAATTGTTTCGTTAATTACTCTATAGATGCAGTAGTTTTCAAAGAGTATGCCTCATATGATGAGTTAGTTGATGCAATAGCGAAGCAACTGTGAATAAATACAAGTATAAAAAAAATCACTATCAAATATATGATCGACTGTAATTCTATGCCTATGGAAATACACAACGACATGACTGCCCGGATGTATGTTGAACTGAAGAAAGAGAATAGGCAGTTCGGGATGTATCTGTTGTGTATCACAACAACTGACAGGACGAGTAAATACAGTCTATCGGGCGAAATTGTTATTCAAAGTGTCCTAGCACTAGCGGATACAAATGGTATACAAGAAATGGATACAATTGATTTGATAGCACTGGCGGCATCAACTTCTAGTCAGGAAATAGTTATATTCAGAGAAGAGAATGATTTGATAATTTCAAACCGTAATCAGAAAGAAGTCATGGTAAATCAGCTATACAATGATAAGCAAACTTTAAAAAGCTGTGATGACGAAGTATGCTATTGACAATAGATTTCAATTTCGTAGAGAGACGTCAAATTCAGTAAGGTCAGTTAGTTACTCATATTTTTGATGTATTTGTATATCTCTATAAATTTGAATAAAAGTATGTTAGGGTAGTGTATCAAACTGGTTACATGTATAGCTTTTCAATTTGAATACATGATTATATGCGTGTTTTGATTATTATATATGTTCTAAATTCAATGTTTTGAATAATCATATGATGTGTATTTTTCGACTGTATGTGTATATATACATATCCGGTATTACAGCCACACCATTGCATCTCTTTCTAGACAATGTGAGTGGAAATTGAAGGCTTCGAGTATCAACAAATCAACAATGTTCAAAATCAGAGGGTTCGTGGAGAAACATACACGTCCATTGAAGGTTAAGGTGTATGCACAACATCAAACAAGTAGTTGTTTTATAGCAGGCATTATTAAGCCAAAATTTAGAAATTATAAGAGGAAGTATGTGCCTAGTGATATAGTAGATGATGTTAAAATGATTTTGGTGTGGATTGCCATACATGAAAGCATGACGTGCTAAAGAAAAGGCTATGACAGAATTAAGGGGCGAGCTAGCCGAGTCATACAAGAAATTGCCAGGATACGTATACATTTTGGATAAAACGTACCCAGGTTCTCATATAAGAATGAAGAAAACATCTGAAAATGAGTTCTTGTATCTTTTTGTAGCATTGTATGCCTTTATAAAAGGGTTTGACTGTTGTCGACCCATCATGGTTGTAGATGGCAGCCACATCAAAACAACATACAATGGGACATTTGTTTCAGCCAGCACGATGGATGGTGCATGTATTTCAAATCGATCATTTTTTAATACATACTTATATACAGTATTATAAAAAGCTTATAAAACTAAAAAAAAATTATGTATTGAACTGTTTTTGCAGGGAATATACTGCCTTTAGCGTATGGCGTGATTGATTCAAAAAATGATAAGTCTTGGACATAGTTCTTCGAACAGTTCAAGAAAGCTTATGGGCTATGGGATAGCATGTGTGTTGTATCTGATAGGCATGAAAGCATCATTAAGGCAGTATCTAGAATATATCCTAATGTTCCCCATTTTGCATGTATATTGCATCTTTGGAAGAATGTATACAGTAAATATAGGAAGAGTCATAAGGTGTTGACTGGGGTGTACTATACAATGGCAAAAGCGTACACACACGATGAGTTTGATATGCTAATGGAAAAGGTTGAGACGGTGGATATTCGTATGAAGGATTACTTGGAGTTAGCTGGAAGGGAAAAGTAGTCTAGGCTTTATGCTCTTGTCAACCAAGCATGGACAATGACATCTAATATTGCTGAGTCTATCAATTTAGCTCTCGTACAAGCAAGAGAATTGCCAATCTTTGACTTTCTGGAAGAAGTTAGGATGATGTTTGGGCGCTGGAATTGCACTAACCGACAGAATGGTTCATATACATTCACAACACTTGGGAAGAAATTCAATGAAATGCTTTCCATTAATAAGCGTAAATCTGCACGCATGACGGTTTGTTTCCATGTACCTGTGTGTGTATTTAATGTCGTTGGTATATTTCATGGTGTGTATGATTCTTACAGTTATATATTAGTCGAATTACGCCTGTAACATGCTAATATATTTTTGTATTGTTGTTTAGGTAATACCATCAACCGAATACGTGCACAAGGTAATTGATGAAGGGCGGCGTTTCATAGTTTGTATTGAAAATAAAACATGCAGTTGGAAAGAGTTTCAGATGGAGGAGATTCCTTGCCCACATGCCTAGGTTGTTCTTAAAAAACAAATCTCACAGCCGACAACTATTGCTTAAAAATATACAAACCTGAAACTGTGATGAAGACTTATGATGTCCCAGTTTATCCTCTACTCGATGAGAGTGAATGGAAAATACTTGGATACATTTTGGAAGAGGTAGTTTTTCCACCGAGATACAAGAGACCGCTTGGAAGGCCAAAGAAGAAGTGCGATAATTCTTTATCTGAATGGTTATCAACTAAACGTACAAATTCGTGTAGTAGATGCGGACATGCTGGACACAACAGGCGTTCTTGTACAAACAAGCCTCGAAGAAAGTAGTTGGTGTTTTCGTTCTAAATCTTGCTGTCTAATTTTTTTCAATATTGGACCAACTCACTTGCAAAGCACGATGTCGTTTATGTTCCCTGATTTTTGTTCCTGTATGTTTGTTTGGAACACTGAAGAAAGGAAGGGATTTTATATGAAAGCAGTGAGCTAGTCATGGTGAATTTTGTTGGGTGTCTATTCATGATTTAAATACTGTACAAAGTTTCGTACTTAAACAATACTAAGGATCTGAAAGCAGATACATATTGTTTGAAGGAATGATATGTATTCAACTATGTTTTACAGATATTTGAATGACTTGTATCCACTGTATTCTGAATCCAAAATACAGTTTTCTAAGAATACAGTTTTGTGTGGATACAATATTGAGTGCATATACAAATTCTGTTTTGGTGTATTCAACATATGCTAATTGCAGATACAACTATGTTTTACAGATATTTGAATGAGTTGTATCCACTGTATTCTGAATCCAGAATACAATTTTCTGTGAATACCATTTTGTGTGGATACAATGCTGAGTGCAGATACAAATTCTGTTTTGATGTATTCAACATATGCTAATTATAGATACAGCTATGTGTGAATACAACTCTGAATACATATACAGCTATTTGCACTAACTTGTATCCAATATATTCTGAATCCAGAATACACCTTTTGTGTGAATACAACTTTGTGTGGATACATTACTGAGTGCAGATAAATTTTTTGTATGTGGCTGTATTCATCATCTGTTGATTCCAGATACAGCAATGTGTGAATACAACTCTAAATGCATATACAAGTATTTGCACTAACTTGTATCCAAGATATTCTGAATCCAAAATACAATTTTGTGTGAGTACAACTTTGTGTGAATACATTACTGAGTGCAGATACAATGTATGCTGATTCCAGATACAGCTATGTGTGAATACTACACTGAATGCATATACATCTATGTGAGTAACAATTTTAATGCGAGCTAATGATTGCCTTTTTAATCTGACCAATGCCAAATAATTGCTGCTTGGTTCGAGGAAATGCACGTCCCGAAGTTTCTTAACTACAAGGTGAATGTAATCATTTGATTCAACTACCATCAAAATTGTGTATTGTGTATTCATATTATAAGATACAACACTGTATCCAACATCTATTGTATCATACACAAATTATTCAACTCTGAATACAACTATAAGATATAATAACATGAATACATTGTAAAAAACAGAATGTATTCATAAAAAGAGTAGCTGCACATTGAGTATTCATACTAAGAATTGCCTTTTAGTCATCAAAAAGTCAACAAAATAAAGGATAACAACACCATCATAATCTGTTTTACAGTCGAGAAAACTTAAAACTAATTAACTATAATTTTTTCAACTTGATCAAAATCTATCGCTGCTCTAACTGGCTTTGGAGGTGCCTCATTATCGCTTACGGCATCGGCTTCAATCTTTTTCTTAGCATAATCCCATAGAAGTGCACCATATCTCCTCCGAAGTAACTGAGCATCAAGATCTTCAGCTGGAATATCTTTTCCATGACTCAAATACTCCGCAAATGCAACAACATACATCTCGCAATCCCTACAAACATGAAAAAGATATGTATTTTAAAAACAATGATTTATTTGCGTATATATGTAAATATAAAGTATTAGAAACTGACATACATGCTACCGAGACTTTGTTGTGGCAGATTGTCAACAAACACAACTTCAAACTTATCAGCCGGTGCTTTGTCTTTGTATGCCGTTTGATGAGTAAAATCAGTTCCTTTTTTTCAACATAGAAGTCAAGGAGATGTAAGTGCAAAGGCAATAATGTGGCCAGTTTGTCTATTTTCGCCGTAACAGCTGCATCATGACTTGCCCGATCCGTAGGAGTCATATACATATAAACGTCTGTCCATGAATGATAGGACTACCAACAACCAATGATTTTTATCTTTCATGTTGACTGGGATAAATACATAGTCAACAAAATGCCACGGGACAGTGCATTGCAACCGGTGGTCTTTCATGTATTCACATAAAATATCTTCCTGTTTTCCACCGCTTGTTGCACTATCCGGTCATCATACACTTTGTTAATTGCATCATTTTTTGTCATGAAAATACAATCGACAGTGGTAAACTTGAATTTGCTATTTGTGTCATACTTTATTTTCTTTCGAAAGTAGTAAAACATGACATCAATGTGCTGCAAAAAAGTATACAAACAGTAAGCGTGGAAGACATACTAATATATACTATATTTGAAAAATAAAGATATATTGCACCTCGTCATTCCACATCTATCCATCCATTGACAAAAGGTAAAACCAATTTTTGTCATTGATTTTCTGAATTCCACAATCCGTAAAATTTGGCAGTGTTGCCTTCCCTTTTTTTGTAATAGTCCTCTTTGTTCTTTCTATAAAGTAAATACAAAATACATATAACAATTTATTGAAAAAAATCTATGCTAAGTGTGGTAGATCATATAACTTACTTGGTGTCATGTCTAACAAGCAACCCCTCCCTAACCCATTTTGAGAAATCAGCAAAAAGCTTTTCATCATGTGGTCCCGTGATGGAATTATTCTCAAATGGGTTTCTTTTTGTCTAATATCTCAGTCAGCTTAACTGAACTACCTGCTTGAATTCAGTTAAATCAAATTAAAACATAAGAAAAAATGAAATACAAGCATACAAAAATGAAATATGCACTAATACAAACCCGAAGTTGAGCCAAAATTTGTCATATAGGGAGATATGTGCAAAGGCCCAGGACGTCTATCTTTACGCAATGTCATCATAATTCTTGATATGGTATTTTGAGATGGAAGCAATTCGTCCGCCAACTCAAATTGAGCAACATGTTGTAGTCCCTCAGCAATCTGGTTGTCATCACCAATGTTCTGCTTCTTCTCTTGTTTTGGATCAGCTGCACCATCACAAACTGTAGTGGACGATACACCTTCGTCAGGGCGTAAATGGATAATTTTGTCACCAACTGACATCAGACTTCCTTCATTGATGTGCATGCCACCAGGAGCAATACAAACAACATCAACTGTTCTTTGAGATGTCTCAATTGGGATCTGAGATCTGAAGCCCTACGATAACATTAGATGACACTTTTTAATGGAATTAAGCAAAGCTATTAAACAGTTTACAAACTTTGAACAAAAGAGTTACGAAATAGGATTACATACGGTTTCATACCTCTGATTCAATGTGTTGTCCAAAAATGACACCTCCTTCGTGAATCTCTTCTGTATCCTCCCTTAGTATATCTCCACTAGAATTACCTTTGGTGACACAAGCAACTCCCACTAAGCCCTATGTGTAAAGAAATACAGTATTAACATTATATTGATGTTCGAAAAAATGGCAATTGTATCCATATATAACTGTTGTATCTGGTAAATACATTAACTTGTATTCATTTGCAGCTTTAATCATATACAGTCATATATATACAATTAATTATATTCATATATATACAGTCATGTATACACTATCATGGGATTACAACAAGTCGTATTCATAGATTGTATGCATATATACAATCATTAATTGTACTGTATATGTTGTATTCATAGATTATATTCATATATACAGACAGTATATATCTACAGCCAGTTGTATTCATGTATACAGTCAGTTTAGTTGTATTCAATTATATTCATGTATACAGACAATTAGACATCAATAGAATTGATATACAATGAAATACAAATAATGAATACTGAGAAAAATACTGATATAGAAAAATTACAACAACAAACAACAACAACAACAACATACCCAGTGAAATCCCACAATGTGGGGTCTGGGGAGGGTAAAGTGTACGCAGACTTTACCCCTATCTCGAAAGATAGGGAGGCTATTTCCGAAAGACCCTCGGCTCAAGAGAAAACACAACGAGAAAGGTTAGATAAGCACAAGCAGTTCAAAGCAAAATGCACATGAAACTAAAGAAAGCGAATAAGTCAAGATAGAGTAGTCTGAAAAAAGGAAGCAGTAGCTATCACAGATAAATAAGATAATTGAAGTACAAGAAACAACATATAGTAGCAAGAATCAAAGGACAATAGACTATAGATCGAAATAGCGACTACCTACTAGCCTTCTACCCTAATCTGAGTCCTCCATAACCTCTGTTGGAATATGAGCTGTACAAGTCTCATTTTGATTTGGTGGTCTATCAAATATGTTGTCATCAACTGAACATCGTATTCCAACGTCATGTCACTGAAATGGAGATTCGCTGGCAGCCTCTTGTCTGAATCATTATTCCCTTTAATAGCTTGAAGAACCTTTGAGAAGTTGTCATTACCTTTGTGAAGTTGTCATTCATCGTTGTGCGAAGATCATTGAACTGATCCTTGACTTCAATTTTGAATTAAATATCAATATAGTATGCTTATCATACACTTTCAAAACACATGAGATAAAAATAATTGAAAGCTATAAATTACACATACCAACTTCTTAAAAGCATCAAATTCTTGTCTTATGAGAGACAAATCGTCTTGTTTGTTGGTTGTCGGGATGTCATGCTGGACAGATGGGGTTTTTGATGCACTTGCTGATTGGAGTTTGGAGAAATTGGAATTTTAGTTTGTACAAAAGGCCTTTTCCCATGAGTATTAATGTTGAAAGTTGGAACTGTTTCAGGGTAAGGTTTTGTTTTCTTGGAAGAAGAACCTCCAACAGGTCTCTCCTTACGTTTCTTGTGAGGTGGTGTAGAACTAAAATCATCAAAATCATCATCTACAAGCATCGGGGCAGTGGTAGTTTGTGCCACACCAATGACAAGCGGGGGCAATTGAAGACAAGCAACCTCGTTAATGGTCGACACTGCGTTATGAAATGAACGCATCTCCTAAGCAACATTTCAATTCTTTCAGTATATGTACCAAAATATATAATAAAATTTGTTATGTATTTGTAATTTATATACATACACCTTTTATCTATTCATGAGTATGTATTCATATATAGAAGATACAAAATTAAATAGAAAAATTAAGATACAAAATTCAAAAGGTTGGAACAACAAATTACCAGGCTGTTATCTTCTTTAAACATGCCGTCCATCAGGTCTTTAAAAGTTGCTTGACTTTCAATGGTCCTCCAATTAAGAATTCTGGGAATGCTATCACCCGACTTGACTGCAAGAGTGTTGTCAACAAATGTACAACACTCGTACAACCATACTTGCATGACAAGGGGCATCCCGTGAAGCCTATAAAACTTTTTCTCAACAGGTATCTTCTGGCTAATACTTTTGATCAAATCGCGGAATGCTAACTTACCCCATGAGAAATCTCCGTATCTACCAGTCTCCACCAATTCAAAATGTAGCCTTGGTATCCTTGTAGCATCTTCTCATTGGACAATATATACGTATGTATGAAATATAATATGGAAATCTTAACGGCGTCGCCATCATTGAGGCCCCAATTTTTGTCCTTGAAGCAATCAACCAAATCTGCCTTTTTTGGCAATTTTTTAGACCCACCAAAATATTGTTCCAATATCATGTTTTTCCATTTTCGGTTGACTTTAAAATTATCTTCATCGCTAATACACTTCAAACCAGTTATGAGTGTGAATTCCCTAATAGAAAAACGCAATTCCCTACCATTTATATCCATCAAAAAATCATTGGCAGTATTATTTGTGAGCTCTTTCACCATGCAGCACCTCAACATCTATGCTTGAACCTCACAGTGTTGCATCTGGAGGAGTACACCTAAGCAAGTATCCCCGAATAATTTGTACTGCTCATCGGTAAGTTTGTCCTTAAGCTGTTTAAATACATCAGTATTTGTGTAACAACTCATGTGCACCGAATGTGTAGGAGGATCTTTCACAAAAAACTGCTTTAAATACAATATCGATAAAACACGATCAATGATACAGTCTATCAAATAGAAGACGAAAACAAAACATGACAACTATAAGTATAAATACAGTCAAATCTATGGAGTGTTTTCAAAAAACTGTATCTAAATAACATATTCTATTGTCAATACTAAATAGTCAATTAGACAGTGTATCTATTTTTGCACTGTTTTCACAGCTATGTTGTATTCACCCCCACTACAAAGTAAAAAACAAGATCTCTAAAAAAGGTAAATGGAAAGGTGCATAAAGTAGAATACTAATTGTTGACACCCAATTTTGTCCCGCCTCTCCTCCGAAATACCTATTTACGCTTCTAATATTTTTGGGAAATAAAAAATATATATATTATATTTTACTATAATTACTAGCCTCTTATCAATACCGGCGTTTCATTATTCTATTACAGTTACTAGCCATCATTATCATTATTATTATTATTATTATTATTATTATTATTATTATTATTATTATTATTATTATTATTATTATTATTTATTACTATTATTATAATTCACAATTTTTTATCATTTCGACATTTTACCAGCTTACGCACACGCATCGCATTTATCTTTGCATAATTAAATAATAGTATTTATTTTACTGTGGATTTTCGAAATATTCTTACACGGCTATTACAACGCCATTTTTTATCTGAGCATTAATGATTGCATATTTCATATTGAGCAATATTTTAACACAAGTTATTTAAACAGGCCTTTTATTTAAATTTAGAAGCCAAACTGTTTCGCGCACTCAGTCCGTATTTTTGATTTATCGGATCCCAAATCAAAGTCCAATCAACTCACAAATATTTTGGACCAGCCTATATTTTGATCCCAATTTTTAGACCAGTCCATGTTTTAATTCGCTAGCCCATTCTTTTAATACTCGGTCCAAAAACTGACCCAATCCACAAATGAACCGGGTCCGACCCGTGCCAGTTCAGAATAAGGGAAACCCTTTTCCCTAAAAGGGTTTCCCTTCATCATTTTCCTCCTTCCGCCGCTCTTCCTCCTTCACCTCCCTCTCTTCTCTTTCTCTCGCCTCTCTCCCTCATCGCCGCCTCCACTCCACTACACTTCTGACACCCCACTTCCCTCTGCTCCCCCACTCGTCTTCCCCCCCCCCCCCCCCTCTCCACGCTCGTCATCCCCATTTCCTCTTGTCGCCCACTCCACTACACCTCTGACACCACCCCCACGTTACCTCCACTCCTCTTCCATCCTCATCGCTCCCTCCACACCACTGTCCCCCCATTCCACCCTGTCCCCCGCTTCTCTCTCTCTTCTTCGCGACAAACCCTAGAATCTCCCTATAAATAATCGTTTCTAAGTCATCAAAAAGGAGATTTTTTGGAGGCAGGGAATGACCTGAAGAAATAGAGGATTCTGGATTTTAGAAACCCCCCAAGAATCAGTTTTTTTTTTAGTCAAGAAATTCCCCAAGAATTAAGCTCTCAGCCGCACAATAACCCTTTGAAAATTTGAGTCTTTTAGCTTAAAATTCCATAGAAACTGAAGGCATTCGTTTTGTTGCTAAAAATACTCTAAGCCAAAATTTCGATTTTTATCAATCTTTCTTATTTCTGGGAATTGGGTTTTGAAGTGTTCGAGGTGATATCGAACCCTTCGTCCCATTTCGATGCACCCGAAGAAGGTCCGTAATCTTCTCGTCCCCTTTTAAATTTTTAGTCTCTGTAGTAGTAAGATGCTAATTGCGTGTTTAAATCAGATCTGATTATATGGACAATATGTTTATTATCTTAGTTTAGTTAGACATGTGATATGTGATAAATATGTTTCAGTTAGCCTTAATCTTGATGTTTGTTCATGTTTGCATTATCTGAAAATTACCTTAGTATAAATCTGCATCTGTGTATTGGCTTGTTTAATCAAATAGTATGATTGATAATCCTTAACTAACATACAGTAATCTCTGCCCTAAAACCGTAACAAATAAGTTCCCTGTTGATAGAATCTGTTAGACATGTGTTGTGTGACCCTGTATGTGACTCTGCATGCTTGCTTTCATTAATTGTATGTTTGCTTTCTTCTGTTTGTGTTTGTTAAACTAGGAACTGATGATGAAACATGGACTTAAGGGTAGTCTAAAGTTAGACAAGTATTGAAAGGTTGGCTTGAAAGAAGTATGGCATTTAATATATGGACGAATAAGAGTGTGATGCTTTATTCAAGTAAGATATAGGTTGCGAATGTTGGTTAAACTGATTAGCTGTTAATGGGAATTTCACACCAACAGTCTACAAATAGATCTGTATATACTCCTTATTCATTTTCTTTGTTATTTAGAATTTTATCTAATCTAGGTATGTTTATGTTAGTTGAGTTAGCTTATGATTTGGTGTTTGTGTCATGGTGGTTCCCATTTGCTAAGAGAGCTGCTTTTATTAGTTCTGTGCCTAAACTTGTGGTCTATGTAAGGTAAAACAGTAAGAACAAGGTGAATGTTGCATTAAAATACATCTAAGAAAATGGGTTGTTCGAACCTCCTTTTAGTTTGCTTGCTCATATGATTCTAGTATTCCTATGTTGCTGGGAAATGATGTGATAGAAGTCTTTTTTAAGTCTCATGTTTTTCCCTTTCCCTCCTTCCTCAAAGTCACATTAGTCGTTAATTACAATATTAAGCCTGTCCAATACTAACTTTGGTTCTGTTAGTCGGTTATTAAAGTGGATGTAATGCTGTGATTGGACTAATTGAAACCTAGAAGTTGATGTTTATTGTGGTCTGATGTGTTCTTAACCCAAGATTATCCTTATGTTTCGAATAAGTCTATTATCATCCAAATATATACTCGCATACTTCTCATCCCTCAAGTTGCTGGAATTGAGCAGCTCTGCTCTATCCCTTTGTTTACTCTGGTTTGTTTCCTATGCGATTATGAGTAGTTCGATATATGTTTAGCTACTTGGTTTGTTTTGCTTAATGTTGCAGTTGGTAAGAAAACTATGTTCAAGTATTTAGTTTGTTTTGCTTAGTATGGCAGTTGATAAAGAGCTATAATTAGCCTTCTAGTTTGTTTGCTCAATTTGAAACTGTGATCATAGTTGAGGGAGAAAGACACTCCTGGTTTGCTTAGAAATTAAATTGCCTAGCCTGTTTAAAGTTAGTTTAGTTCGATGAAGTTTGTCATACGATGAGTTATTTTTTTTATTTTTTTTACAGTGAAGCATGGTTGGATGTTTGTTTGGCCTAGCATAGTCAAAGTGTGTTTTTATGTTATCCTAGCCTAAGTCTATCCATGTTCAAGCATATGTAGAATATCCTGTTATGGTTAATTATGATTTATATGTCATATATATGTTATAGCTAGTGGCTGCATAGTGAATATTTTTAAAAAGAAATCTGCTGCTTGTCCTTAAAATAAATGCCACTGGACATAAAATCTGCTTCTTAAAGATGGAAAAGACAATCATTCTTCTTCATTTCTAAGGAATATAATTTGATCCTAAGTCGAAGTTCGACACTGTTTTCTTTTGGAGTTAAAATGAATTAAAAGACTTCTGATATCTAGCCATAGTTACTAGTGTATTGCCTTATAGTTTATTGCCCTTTGGCGTTTAAATTTGGTGCGTTGTTGCAAGTATATATTTCAGTTGGTTATGTATATTCATGTATTACCGGTATACCTCTATTTAAAACTGCTATGAACATGTATACAGAAAGTATACTTAAATATACGTAGTATATACACGATCTGCTGATTTGTTTTGAGTTTATATTTCATATGTTCAATACTATTTACTGGTCGTATACTAATCCTTTTCCTTTCATCCTTTTATGCATGACCATCGCATACGAGTCCGAGGGACTCGTCTTCCTCCGCATTCGGTGTTGGGCTAAAACCCAACATAATCTCCCTCGCATCAGCTCTGTCCGCAGCAAATAAAAATTCTGGGCTAAAAGCCCAACAGCAACAGCAGCAGCAGCAGTCCCTCAAAAGTGGGCTGGCCCATTTGATAATCATTGGCCTTTTCATTTTATTTTTGTGCACATTAATTTGTATTTGCAACTAACTTTTTTTTTTTTTTAGTTTAGATAAATCCTAATGAATTAGTAGGTTTAGTTTAGGAATGGGTAGTTAGTTTAAGGAAAAGAACTAAAGAATATTTTGTAAACATCTTTTAAGGTCATTCAAATTATGCATACTTTTAGCTGAATGTAGTTAATAAAACATAATTTTGTTTATACTTCTAAAAAGCAAAGTCAATTAGTATCTCATCGTTTAGTTGTTTCAAGTATTTATTAAAACATTGCACAAACTCGCGTTTTCTTCTATTTATATATTTATGCAAATCTTATTTTAAATAGCATTATTATCTAAAGTCTTTGCAACATTTATAAGTTTATTTTAAATGGCATTTGAAGTTCTTTTTATGCAAATCGTTATATTTTCTATAAATCTCATTCTAAATAGCATTTTTATTTAAAGCCTTAGCAACTTTTATAAGTCTTATTTTGAATAACATTTAAAATCTTTTTTTATGCAAATTATTATATTTTCTCTACATCCTATCTTGAGCAACATTCTTATATTTTTTCTTAAAAACCTTAGCAACATTTCTTAGCCCCTTTTCTTAAAATTTCAGGCATTTTATTTAGCATTAATTAATTAACCTAAGTTTGACCGGATAACCGTAAGTTAACGGATTCTAAAGGATGCCTAACCCCTTCCCTTTAGGATAATATAGAGCCCTTACCTAGAATCATACTGGTTAAGCAGACTATTAATTGAGGTTTAGTTTTAACTTTGCCTTAGTTGACCTCTAGGTGTCCTAATTCACCGTTAAATTAATTAGGTGGCGACTCCTTAAATAAAACAAATAGGAATCTCCAATATGTTGTACTCCTACTTTAACCCGGTTAAAATGGGGTGTGACACTAATTATAAAATACATTGTATCAAAACTAAAAAACTCAATTTATACAGTGTATCTATTTTGCATTGTATTTTTCAACACTAAAATCATATACAAATGTCATACACAGAAGATGACATTGTATTCACGACTAAATTAAAATACAAAATCAATAAAACAGGGAAAAATTGTATCAAACGTTGAAAAAATAAATACAAAGATACATTGTATTCATAATCCATGATAAGAAATACAGTACCTCCACTGTCTTGGGAGGCACATCTTCAACAACAGTTTTCCCCTTGCTCCCTGAAGCATCATCGATGACTTTTCTCCGCTTATCAATACTTGATACGAATGCTTTGGAATTTGATGGAGTCTGAACTACATCTTTTCGTTTGATACTACTACTATGGGCAGCCATTCTAGCAACATAGCCTGCAATTTCTTCTTCATCTTGAGTGATACACAAATCAAAAGATGGAGTATCATCAAAATACTGGACATTATTGGGTATACCTCTAGTAATTCTGCTTGGAGTGCTTCCGTCCCCCATTAAACCCAAATTCGAAGCTTCTTAAAAAACCCTAACAATGGCGGACACTTTTTTGCATAAAAACACGAAAACCCTAGCAATGTAGTAAAAATTGTTCCTTAAAATTATAGAAGGGAAGAACCTAGAGAACAAAATACACAATAAAAAACTAAAAAACTACCCAATTACTTACCTATTAGTGCGCGGCTAGAATTTAGGATGAGTGAATCGGGTGAGGATCGTGTAGAAGGCAAATGGAGAAAAATTCGGAGAAGATTGCTACGGGATGAGAGAGAAAAATGGTTTGAAAAGGGTGAATTGGGGATACAACTTCCTTTTACCATGTTTTACCGTATCAGTTATTAAATGTCATTAACATACCGATGTTTGCTATGGAAAGTAATTAGGACAAACTATAGCTACTAAATATGATTACCTAGTAGAAGTTTGTCAAGCCATGTAGATTTTCCTAAAATATTACTGTATTGTGTATAAGGCCTTCCACTTCGGTCCACCATATTCCAACTTATGTCATGAGAAAGTGTAAGAATATTCCCTTAACTAGTAAATTTTTCCGCGCTTCGCGCGGTCATGAAAACCAACTTACAAATTTATAAAGAATTTCTTTTGTCATTTTAATTAATATAGAAGACGTAAAAAGGTATTCTTATATATTCCTATAAAATTTTATTCAGTAAATTTGATTGCATCACAAATATAAAAAATTTGTGATATTAGCATGTCACAAGAACCATACATAAACTTGCAACATCCCAACTTTATAGATTGGCTAATCAATATAGGCAACGCTAATATATAAATTTATTACTACATGCATATAGTACAGTAATTTTTTTCTTTTTTATATTTACTTTAAGTTCCTCTGGGACTCAAACTCAAATTAAAATGGACTAATATCTTTTAATTGCTCTCTTATAATTTTTCCTTGAAATAGCTCTTATTTGCTCTCCAAATCTTATACAAAAGCTTAAAAAATATGCTGCTTCTTCTAAATATTACTCCTTTAACTTGAGACTTGAGAGGATGACTCTTTTAGAAGGAGGAAACCAATTCTATTCTCTCTCTCATTCTTCTCTGGTGAAACAACCCCATTATCCAAAACTTAAAGTTTTCAAAATCCTCAACAACAAAAAGATTCTATCCAAAATGCTTGTAATAAAAATTGATCATTTGTATGGTGATAATATGTATGTCATTGAGTATTGATATTCTTACCACCAATCATTTTGAAACTATTCTAACGTGATTTCATTGCAAATCGAACAATGTTATAAACATTGTGTACTCCAAGAAAATAAATTAGAAAAAAAAATCCTAAAAAGACTAATCAAAAAGATGATTACCAGTTTATTCCTTGGATTTCTTCTAATATATATGGTAGACTGAATCATATTTCAGTTTGAATTTAAAAATCAATAGCTATGAGAAATGTATCCTTGACAGTATGACTTCCAGTGAAGTAAGATTTTCAAAATATAGCTTCTACCAAAAATCGTGTGTTGCACCGTTAAAAGATATTTAAATGAAATAGGCAATGAGAATGAATATACATTGTCAAATTAATTAGAAGCTGATAAAATAGATATATAAATAAATGTATAAGCACACCTTTTCATTAGGTTACAGAAAGAGAACGTGAGGATTCGTTGTTGGATCAGAAATAGAAGAATTAGTTAATGACAACTAAACAGAATAAGTTAATGACAACTAAACATACATTTGATTTAGTAACTAAATCGAATAGCTGATAAAACATCTCTGTTCAGAACACATGGAAGTCCTTATCCTCCTTTCTCATCGATTTCTTGAAGGCTTCCTTATTTTTTTCTACTTCACAATGTATCTTTGGATAGATATTGGGCTCTTTACAAACTTTTTTTTAGCATTATGTCCCTTTTACAAAAGATTTTTAATTTTTACACATAAGGATCTGAAAAGGTCATTTTTTTTCTATTCAACTTGTAAGAGGCCAAGATATTTTATTTCCTCGTATCTCTTTATTAGTTCAATCACATGTCAGTACTTTAATTCTGATAAATCAAATAATGAAGATCCTCAAGTCAGTGCCAACCATGACAATACAACCCTTGAAATAATGTAATGTGCTTTCTATATAACAGAGCAAGGATAGTTGGCTGAATGTTTTGTCAAGCCTCAATTTTAACTTTACTATATACATCAGTCTTAACAGACCATTAATAAGTATTCGACCTTTAAATCCATTTTAAATTAGTACTGACTTTTGGCTGCCATATTGTTTTATTTGGATTTTTTTCTTTGTTAACATTGTTGAATCTCTATGAGATGTAGTAGAAAGATATTCTGAAGAACGAATTCACTCCATGTGTGGATTCCAAAGAAATTTAAATTTAACATCAAATTTAAATTTTGATCACTTCTAAAAACTAGATCATGACTAATCAAGTAAGTCCCCAAAGAAGTCCCGCACCAAACAACTTATGGAATTTCACCAGCATAACATCTGTAACACTGAAGTCTCGTGATACTTCTAATTGATGTAATCAAATGCTTAAAAAGCCCAGCAATGCAATAAAAATAACCTGTAATGAACGTAACTTAGAATAAAACTTACATTAAGATTGCGGTGAATATGTCCATATTGATGATGAAGTGAACGTTTTAGTACTTCATAGAGAATGGTTGCAAGAGGATGTGTGAATGTAACTAATTAAGAATCAAAGACCCATTCGTTCTCAGGACAATGCAACACCACCATTTTATCTGCTTCTTCCTTGGTCGCCAGGATCGAGATTATAAACTGACACCGACATCATGTCCATAGAGAGGGAGAGAAAGAGAGAGAACGATTGGGAACACCATTCTGTTGTTATTATTTTTATTGCCATTACGGAGGCAGGCGGCCGTTAACAATTTAAGTGCTGCCACCGTTTCGCTAAGTTTGGAAGGAAGCGACCTTTGAGTTATATTTTGTTATACTCCGTAATAGTAGCAGGTAACATAACTGGAAAAAAAAAAAAAAAAAAAAAACTGGAAAAAAGATAAATATAATTCCTGTATTTAGAATGTACCACGTCACCGGGCCTTTGACTTGCTTTTATATATATATAGATTGGGATCATCAAGTGCCAGAAAAAGACAAAACTAGTCCTTTAAATTCGGTTCTAAGTTTAAAATAGTCTATCGATATAAATTTGAGTAATTTTTGTCTTTTAAGTAGGATTGATACCAAATATGTTTCACTTTGTTTAAAATTTGTAGAGTTGAAGTTGAAGATGGAGCTGCGTTTAATTATACTTTTCACAAAGAGTATGTGGAATAACGTTCATGTTTGAATATAGTACTTATTAATAACTTCAAAAAGTGAAAACATCTTATAAGTTGTTTTTCAAATTTTAAATACAACTTCAAGTTGGATTTAAACTTTTCATGACCAAACACTACTTTCAAATAAAGTGAAAAAATATTCCTCAAGAAAGTGAATAATTTTTATGGCCAATCAAATATTTAACGAATTCTAACTGTTATATTTAATAAAATTATAGTATTAAAGAAATTTAACTAGAGACATCAGAAAAATTCAGTTAAATATTAGAATTGAACGCAACATAAAACTTATACCAGGCACCACAAGTAGATAAAAATACAGAAAATTCATGTCTGGGAAATAAAAAAATTCCTCCCAAACCTTAAGGAGGGATGGGCATTATTAAAAACAACTTCTTGTAATGGATTTGGGGGATATGAACCTTAAGGGATGGAAAGGAAACAAGAGTGCAAAATTGCTAACAATTTAACAAACAAATATAGTCCATGCATGGCCCAAAACAATATATATTAGTCCAACCCATTAGAAGGATTTCTAACACTAGCAGCCCAAACTTTATTTACATTCACTAAAACAATTAGAAAGTGGAAAAAAACTTGATTTCCACTAATCTTATTGCATATTAGCTTATTTGTAAGCAATTAAATGCACTTTTGCACCAACACTCATTTGGACTGAAGAGGAACCTTTTTGACGACCTTAACCTTCAAACCATGTGTCATTCGAATTACTACAGTAGCAGTAGGCGAAATTGCTTGTGCTTGCACTAATTGAATATGATAATTGTATATTATGGTAGCTGCCACCATTTTCATCTCAATAAATGCCATATCTTTCCCTAAACAAGTCCTTGGCCCCGCATGAAACGCTGGAAATTTGTAAGATGGCTCGTGCTTGACTTCTCCTCGCTCTGAAATCCATCTCTCTGGCTTAAATTCTAAGCAATCTTTTCCCCATAAACTCTCCATTCTCCCCATTGTATAAACCGATATCAATATTTTCGTGTTTGGGCTCACACGGTGACCACTTGGAAGGATATCGAGTTCAACTGGAGCTTTATGCTCAATTGCAACGGGTGGGAATAGTCGAAGAGCTTCACAAAATGCACAATGTAGATAGACCAATTTTCGTGATTCTTCTATGTTGAAAAACTTGAGATTTTCATCTTCTTTTAGATGCAATTGTTGTTGAATCTCTTCTCTAATCTTTGTCTCTACTAAGGGATTTTTAGCCAAGAGCCAAAAAAACCAAGTGAGAGTTGTGCTTGTGGCGTCTCTCCCAGCAAATATCAAATTCAAGAAAGTATCTCTTAGAAATTCTTGTACATTACCTGAATTACTATCTTCATTTGTCCACTGATTGTATGCTTTAATATAATCACCAAATAAGTCATACTCTTGATCCTCGTCTTTAATGTTTTTATTCCTCAGCTTTTCTTGCTTCTGTGAAATCGCAGGATATATGAATTGATCGAAAGCTTCCCATGCTTTAATGAGATTCTTCTCTTTACCAATTCGAAGCCATTTTTGCAATTTCCAGTAGCTTTCTGGTAAGACGTGTCTGTACAAAAGTGCATCCACCATGACGTTGAACGCCTTTTCACATGGCACATGAGGTAAATTTACAGACAAACTTTTCGGATCATGATCAAGTAACAATTTGCTGATAGCATCAAAAGTGAATCTCTGAAAAATGTCTTGCAAATCAAACATCGTGCCTCGTTCTACAAAAGCATCAAGAATTGGTACGAGGCCTTTAACTATAGTGTCCCACACGTTCCTCTCTAACAAAACTTGGAACTTGGCATGGTTCATTAAGGACATAGTGGTTTTCCTATGAATCTCCCATAACTCATAATCAACATTGAAGATCCCATTTCCTAATATATCGAATATTTTACGAAACTCAGGTCCCTTTGGATAGTTTGAGAAGTTTCTACTAAGGATATAGTGGATATTTGCAGGATCACTAGTGAATAACATGTTCATGTTACCAAAAACAGGACCATGGAACTCAAAATTGCTTTTAGTTTCTAAGAGAATGTCAGTGAAAAATTCATGGATTCGATGAACATTGTGAATAAATCCAGGCAACATTCCAACCAGAGGCCAATTTGTTGGGGCTGAAGATTTATTTTTGAAGTACCAATAAGTGAAGCACAAGATTATCAAGGGAAAAAGAGAGTATTCAAGAACATCCATTGTGGTTCAAGTTACTTCAATTTTTCAAGCTAGCTTTGTTCTTATAATGTCTGCACAGAATTAAGACAAATATCAAAAAAAATACTTTTATTATTTTCGATAAACTACATGGAAAAGAGAGAGGATGGCAAAAAAAAATCAAGGACTAGCTTTTTTTTTTTTTTTTTTTTTTGAGAAAAGAAGTAACAATCACATCATGAAGACAGAATTATATATAGAACTCCTTCGAAAAACATTGTTAGGCGTACAAACGAGTTGCTCTACCAGCTCTTAGTGCTTGTATAGTTCAATACAGTGTTTTGGACGCTTCAACTAATTTGTCAGCTACCTTAAATTACTTAACTATAAGAATGAATAACTTTTAATGAATAACTTTTACTCAACAAAAATTAATCAGATGAAGAATTCACCCAATATATACATCTATTGGCATTTAAATATTAGTTTTCAAAATTTCACCTTAACACTGAAGATAATTGGGCAACACCCTTAGAAAATCCTTTTTCTATCACTAGATCTCAAAAAATGAATAAACCCATATATGTGTATCCAATTCAATTTCTAACAAACACCAAAACGTCCTATCCAAAAGACCAATCATTTAACCTCCCTAGTAAAACAAAAGGGAAAGAAGAGCTAAGCAAATTTATTTAATACCTTATATTCTCACATATAACACACACACACACATATAAATCTATATATCATGAATTCAGGTTATATACATAGCTAATGTAAAGAATTTTTTATTTTATCAGGTCATCCCAAAAATGTCTACAGTAAATTAAAAATATGGAATATGTAAATATAAAAAAATAAGACAAGTTACTATAACATGTAACTATGACTTGATGGCGTAAAATTTGACTATACTAACCATGCATATAACTTAAAACTCATGAATGAAGTCCAAACTTTTTGATGAA
The DNA here is from genome assembly GCF_019175385.1 of Lycium barbarum. Classification (NCBI taxonomy): domain Eukaryota; kingdom Viridiplantae; phylum Streptophyta; class Magnoliopsida; order Solanales; family Solanaceae; genus Lycium; species Lycium barbarum. Next base: position 128,618,384 of record NC_083344.1, read on the forward strand.
CATTCAAGAAAAGACAAATTCCTAAAAAAAAAACAATGAAGAAATATGACAGCAGTAGAAACTGAGAGTTTATATAAAACAAAATTTTAGAGAAATACCATGAGCAAATATGAAGCAGTGGTTTCCTCGGATGAGTGTGAATTTTCGTGGAGGAGCCCTTTGTATAGATTTTTGAATAGTAAAGCCCTTGAGATTGCAGATCTTGGATAAAATGGGGCTTTATGGTACGGGAGGAACCGTTTGGACATGAATGCGTTCTTTTTTCAAAAAAAAGAAGTTTCAAAATAGAGTCCGCCAATAATAACAAAAACAACAACATACTCAATTTAATTTCATAAGTGAGGTCTTGAGAGGGTAGTGTGTGCAGGTCCCTTACCCTATCTTGTGCAGGTACTGAGGCTGTTTCTGAAAGACTCTATGCTCAAGTAAAGCATAAACACAACATTTTATGAAAATATAAGCATTAACAACAACAAGATAATAGTAAGAAAATCAAAGCAGAAAATACAACAAATAGTAATAGAAACTAAGAATAAGAAATACGAAAATAGTAAAGTACTAATAAAAAGCGAAGCGTCGTCTCATAATGAATTTGACTGATTTCTTTTGAAAGATGAGTTTCAAGTTTGTAAAAGTAATTTTAAATTATTCTTTAAGTAAAAAAAGAAAATCACTCACAAGTTTCTACTCCCTCCTTCCCAATTTATGTAACATTCTTTGATTTTTAATGTAACAAAACAAATGGCACATTTATATATTTTTTAATAATTTAACTTTATAAATGCTCATCTTACCTTTAATGAGATGATTGGTCATATAAATATCTATGGCTTATTTTAGATTATATATGTAACAAATGTCTTTTTTTTTTCTTAAACTCCATGTCGAGTGAAACACATCATATAAATTGGGACAACGGAGTATTGTTTTTCAAGTTAAGTGCATATTCATACATGAATTCAGTTTTAAAATACATTTAAAATATTTTTCTTTCAAATATGACTCTTTTTAATGTCCAGGTGCCTATTAAAGTTTAGGAGGGAAGGTTAATTTGTGTAGGGTGGCGGTACCGCGTAATATATTTGATGATAGATATAGGTGCGGCAGTGAAAGTCAATTTTCATCGAGAGTATCAGATACAATCTCTCTATCCTCCAAGATAGGAGTAAGGTCTGCCTACACTTTACCCTCCTCAGACTCCACTTTGTGAGATTTCACTGGGTATGTTGTTATTGCGGTGAACGTCAATTTTACTTCCACTTATTCTATTTATTTTTCTATTTCCTACGTATATTTATTGTGCTTTGAATTTCTAAGTAAAGCATAAAATAAATACTAATAAAACGTAAAAAAAAAAAAAAAAAAAAAAAAGGGAACAAAGTAGAACAAACACAAATATATATTTGCAATCATTATGACATAACTTAGCAAAAGAAATGGATTCAAAGAATTACTGAAAATAAATCGCTTTATAACCGTCAAATTTCTCAATGGATACTTATAATCTCAATCCTTGAGGGTTATTTGTGAAGATTGTAAATAATTTTTGGAAGTTAACGCGGCAATCATTGAACATATACATTATGGAGGCCAACTAATGTGTCAATTTTCAAGCAAATAGAGGATACGAACGTGAAAAAAAAAATCATATGAAAGCCTGCAACAAATTTAAGTCATGTTGCTTATGAAAGATTTTGATTTTTTTTTTTCTTACAATGTACCAAGAAAATAAATAAACAGATTTGCATTTTGGGCATTGTGCATGTGTGCATATATGTGTATATAATTTTTTTGTTTTTAAAAGAACATTCCGAATCCGCTTCTAGTTTAGTGATTTAGTTCTAAATTCAAAAATTCGCATATACATAAACCTTTTATTTGGTCAAAACTATATTGTAGTGTGCAATTACAAAAATAAAAAGTAAAAAGATACACGCTACACATACATATAACACTAGAGAAATTTCATACATTTTGTTTAGGTTTCAAAAAGTTGCAATCACTTTCAATTTCAACTTACCCTGTGATTATTTTACTTCAATTTATTTATTGTTGCGTCCATATCGGCATGTTGAGGAAAATTATTGTATCTTTTAATAAAGTTCTGGCCAATCCTTCAAAAGCGAAAATAAATGAGGATGGGGAAAGGACAGAAAATTTTGGTGTAACAAATGGACCAAAATGTTTTCTTTCTGTTAGTTCATGACATGTTTCGGACACGTGCTATTCCGTGTTATACACATATTCGTTTAAAGTGGTCATTCAATTTAATAAACTCACTTTCGATAAGTTGAGGCTGTGTAATAAATCATTAGCCAATTTTAGGCGTGCAAAGGGAAAGGAAAATCTTTACAACTTGAGGGGTAAAGTATGTATTGCTATTTGGCCAAACTTATATTTGGAATATGACTATAATCTCTTATTTTGATTAATTAAAGACTAAGTAGGCGTTTGGACATGTGATTTCATGTCATGGTTTCATGCAGGGACGGATCTATATAGTGACGTGGGAATGCCGCCTCGGTTGAAACTATGTATATATTTGTACGATATAGTATAAATCCTAATCGTGCCAGCCAAAATAACAATTGATGTCGTGGTGCCTATGGTTAGGCTCTTGGTTTTCCTCCCCAGGGGTGCTAGTTCGAACCCCTGCATGATGCGACACCTCTCTATGGCCTAGAAAGCTATTTATCTTTATTTTTGGCTTTTTCCTCATTTTTCTTCAATTTAAATATCTCACCCTATCATTGTTTTCATTTAAACCTACACTAAAAGTCCAAAAGTCACGTCCCTTAAGAGATAACCGGTACAAAAATTTCAAGAGTCATTGCTATTAAATGAATAATTGTTTCTTGCCTAACCGTCATAATAAATCATTGCAATTAATTTGCATATGCCGCCTCCTATTCTTCTTGAAGAAAATGAAGGGCGCTATATATATATAGCTAATCATATTCACAATTACTTTTCCAAAATTGTAGAACATAAAATTAACCTTGCCAATAAGTATAACCTATTTCATACTCCCGTTTTGCTATTCGGCATGGCCATGTTGGATGATTTCTTCTTCCTCTTTAGTGTGTGCTTGCGGGCATCTTTGCGCGTTTGGTTTATAAAGACTCCACCTTGACAAATTTAGGTTGGTCGAAACTTTTTTTTCCCGATTTAGTCCTTTTTTTATCGTTGTAATTGCTTTCTTTTCGTTCTTGTAAGTTTGTTTTCGTCGTTAACATTAAGTAAAACTCTTTTTTTTCCCCTTTCCCTTATGGTACTTCTAATGACATTCCACTTAACTGCTCTAGCCAATGAAAAACGCATAATATTGAATTACTTGATCCTGTAATTATTACTCTACTTTTGTCGATGTGTGTTTGGTGAGTATCATTATCTGTAGTTTTGGTACTTCTCTTTTCCTCTCTTATTTTCTAGCACTATTTGTGTAATGTCAATTTATTATTTTTACTGCCTTCGCTCATTTTCTTTCATCAGTTATTGAGTTTTATCTATTGCTAACCTTTAATTCGGCGCTGCACACGGCACAACCATTGCGTATTTTTTATTCTTCCCTTATTTTTTCTTCAGTTTCCCAATTTGTTATACACAAATATGGACGGCAGGATACTTTTAGTTTTCTTCCACCCATTAATAAAGTATATACGGATATAGGCTTCAAAAAAGTTGCTACTAACTTGGAATAAATAATGACCAATTTACGAGAGAACAATTAAGCAATCAATTATGCCACATAAAATTGCTTCGTGATTGTCTATATTATTGATTTTATAACCTTCACTAATGTTTTCAGACCTTGATTTCTATTTTTGTGCAAATAATATAAAAATAAAGAGAATAAAAATAAAGTGTCTACAGTAAGCAGCTCTTATTTATTATATATTACTTCTTAATTTATATTATTGTTAATATTCTTATTTATTATTCTTAATTCTGGTTCATTATTCTTGAATCTTGATGACCAACAATTTGATGGGTCATAGAAATTGGATGAGAGAGAGGCTAATTAAGAGAATGAAAGAAGTAATGTTTGAGGTTTTTTGGGCTTTCTACCATAAATCTGATAAAATAATGAGAAAAGAACACACACAAAAAAATCCTTTTAGATTTCAAAGGAGGAGAAGCTCATGAAAACATTAGAATTAACTCTCTAATAAATGGAAACAAAAGGGTTATATTCATATACAATGGAAAAATTATAATATAAAAATATAGTTTTAACTAAATATTATTCGAAACCAATTTATCACTATTAGATTTAAACCCTTACTTGATGAGATCTAATCTATTTGTATTTAATTAGAAGCTTAAACATACTTATTATTCTGATATTGACTAAGATTATTTAGACTTTTAACAACCGCTTTATTGAGATCTAATCCGTTTGGACATGAATGCGTTCTTTTTTCAAAAAAAAGAAGTTTCAAAATAGAGTCCGCCAATAATAACAACAACAACATACTCAATTTAACAACCGCACTTCAAATTGACTAGTTTGGTAATATACTTAATTAACAAGTCTTTATTTATCTTGTCTGGACTCGTACCATTTCTCTTCCTATTTATTTTAAGCATAAAATATCAACAAGACAATAAATAGTTTTCTTCTTCCAAAAAACTCTTTTCTCTTCTCCCAAATCTTCTCCTCTCTCTTCGTCAAAATTTTAATAATTTTTTTCCTGCAGCTCTCTTCCATTGTTATTTCTTATCTTTAGTTTTACATGTTATTTTATTAAAATGGTTAACAAAATGCAAAGAAAATGTATGTTGAGTCTTGGTTCACGATGATTTAAAAAAGAAATTTTCTTTATGTTATAGTAAATATTATGCTTGTAAGCTTGAGTTGATGTACCTATATGAGCGTAATTTTTTCTACTTTATATAATATTTGGAATAATTTGTTTATGTAAACTAAAAAAGACAAATTATCCGAACCGCAATCCAAATTTGATCAAACGGATCAAACGTGTACTCCATTAATTGGCCCGTGTAAATTGCAATACGTTTACATTTATAGGAGAGTGGCACCCGAAATGTCTAAATTATGGATCCGCCACTGGTTTCATGTCATGAGATGAAATCAGTGTTTGGACATGCAATTTCATCTCATGAGATGAAATCTCAAATCATGATTTCAAAATTTTTAAATGTAAAACTTGACTCATGAGTTTATATTTTGTTAAAAAAGACTCATAAGTTGGTAGATATTTTTAACAATTACTCCCACCAACCATTTATCAACCCCATTAACTTCTATCAACCTTTATTTATGTGGGAGGATTATATTAAAGAGTAGTTACATTACTATTCATGTTAAATTTTCCTTTTTATTAAACTAAAGTTTGATTAATTGATATTTTTTAGAAAAACCTTCTAATAGCGTATTAATTTTGTTATGAACTATGACTTGCTCATTTGGTAAAACTATATAAAAATGGGGAAAATTTTGATAGTTTTCACAACTTGTGGGGTTTTTATGTCTATAAGAAAAAATACAACTTAAGAAATATAAATTGCATGTCCAAACATGATTTCATCTCATAGCTTCAAATCATGAATTCAAATCATGTCCAAACGGCTCCTAAATATGCCAATTCAAATATATAGGAACCAAAAGTGCAATGGGATGAAAACGGCTATTTCCCGTTTAAAAAGTGTTTTTTGGTCCAAAGTGTTATTTCCACTTTTATGATATTAGAGCATCAATTTGTGTTTGACCGAAGTTTCAAAAGTGACTCAAAGATATTTTTTTTCTCCTAAAAGCTTTATCAAAATTCTAATACTTTAAAATAACTGTATTTTTAAGAAAATAAACACTTTTGACTTCTCGAAAGCTTAACTATCAACTATTAAATAATACTACTCTTTTAGGTTTTCAGATTTTTAAATTTACCATGAATTTCCTTGTTGTTGTACGTAGTAATTTAACTTTTAATTTTCAGCAATGATTGTTATCTTAACCATTTATTTAAAAGTTTCACACATTAATTTTTTTCTAAGAAGCTATTTTACTTAATTAGTAATTAGCATATTCTTCTTTGCATGCCTTTTCTTTACTTCTGGTATTTTACAGTTCATCAATAGTAAATTTGTTGGCCATTAAGTTGCATGAAAAAGACGTACCAAACATTTCAATATATATTTATATCTTCTAGGAATGGCCTGGCTAAATATAACACTAGTCATTAATACCTTGTTCATTGATAATCAATGCCTTACATCTAAATGGTACAAAAGTTCTTGATATACTTGTCATGATGTATTTGGCGGATGTGAACTTTAAGGGGGAGAAAGGAAATAATTAAGAGATTAATAAGGATGGTAGTGAAATGGCAAGTACTCGTCATAATATCATCATCATCATCATCATCACTAGGGAAACAAAAGGAAAATCAGAAAAAGGACAAAAAGGGCAAGCCCCACCACCAACCCCAAAACCAAACCATTGGTCCAACTTCCTAAAGCCCAACACAGACCAAAACCCAAGTGAAAAACAGATCACCCAGACCCATCAGAAACGGGCCATTGGCAGAAATGTCTTTATTTCGGGGTGTCTTTAATTTTTCCCCTCAAATTGCTGGTCTTTAATTTTTGTCCTTCGTCTAAAACTCGTAGGTTCCGGGTTCAAATCCCCACTCAATAAAAAATTTAAAAATATTTTGCAAGGCAGAACTTGGATTCGCAAGGCAGAGTTTTGCATGCGAAACTCGGCCTTAGTTTTGAAGGCATAAGGCGAACTCTTGCTTTAACTTACTAGCTACTTCCTTCTTTCATTTGGTTTCTCCTCAAGGTCTTACTCTTCTTTCCATGGTCTTGAGCTTTTATTGGTAAGCTCCACGCAATGCTGTCTTTAATTTCTGTCACATTGTTCTGCTTCTTTACATATTTTGTTTCTTGTCCTTATGTTATAAGTAGTTTTGTAGCTTACTTCAGTACTCATCTTTTATTGTAAAATTTTATAGCAGTGTATGGTTTACTTTCATGGATGTTGCAGCATGGAAACATATGTATGTGTATTTGCAACAGTTAGGATGAATCATCTGGGTATTAGTGCCTTCCTTGCCTCTGAATCATTTTAGATACAAAAAGAATAGTTGAATTCTAGAAAATTTGGGACTAGGCCAAAAGTTTAAGGTAGAGTTTGCCTTAAGGCCTAATTTTTGTCCGAATAGGCTTAATTTTGCTACAACCCTCTACCTTGCGAAATTCTTTTGTTTTTTCTTGACTGAGCCAGGGTTCGAACCCAGAACTTCGGTGTATTAGGCGAACGGCAAAAATTAAAGACCACCAAATTGAGGGGCAAAAATTAAAGACCAATCCCTTTGAAGGGAAATCCGCGCAAAAAAAAAAAAAACCTTTCCGGAAGAAAATGCACATTTTCCCCTTCAAATAGGTTGGTCTTTAATTTTTGCCCTTCAAATGGCCTGATCTTCAATTTTTATCCTTTAGCAACTGATGTGAGGGATAAATTTTAAAGACCAAGACAACATAGGGATATAAGTGCCAGTGACCCTCCTATCTACAATTTTTGGCGAATTTCCCTACGAAATCAGAGATTTTGGATTTGATCTCCAGCAGAGTTAAGAAAAAAATAATTTCATAAGATAAAGTTTCATAGAAACTATGTTTATTTGGGCAAAGTTACATAGAAATCATGCCTTGTTCGGCATAGTTCTGTAGAAATTAAGTTATCCCCGATAATTTAGTTTCTACAGAACTATGCCAGACAAGGCATGATTTCTGCGTAACTTTTCCCGAATAGACATAGTTTTTATGAAACCTTGCCTTGCGGAATTAGGTCATAGATCCAAATTTCTTTTTTTGTTTTTCGATGTCAGGAATATTTTCGACCACTTTTTATTACTTAAAGTATCGAAGGACAAAAATTAAAAACCTGCGATATGAGGGCCAAAAATTAAAAACCACCCCAAGATAGGGACATTCGTGCGAATGACCCTACTATCTGCCTTTAAACCCACACGCATAAAACCCATCAGGAACCAAATGATCCCCCAAATATATTAGATAGAACAACACGAAATACCCCTAAAATGTAAAATTTTTACCCACCCATGCCTCCTCCAAAACTAATTTCACTTCTTACCTAACCGGTCAAAAATATTTACCCTAGTACCCCCTCGCCCAAATTCCTTTCTCCAGATACCATCAAAATATATTTATATATAGTGATGGTTTCGAGGACTAAGAGAAGGACCGAAGCAAAATCTTCCATGATATCGTCTCAGTATATTTATGTACGACGATGGTATCGCGGAGGACTGAGGAGTGTGTCATTGTCATTGAAGGAATGAAGCAGTCGCTCCACGATACCATCATAATATATGTATATAAGATGATGGTATCATAGATTTTTTTTTTAGGAAAAATGTGTCTTTTGAATAGATGAAAATGATACCATCTCAGTATATTTATATATCATGTTGGTATTATAATTTTGGGGGAATTTCGAATAAATAGTTTAAGGAGCATGAAAGTAAGAGGAATATAGACGGGTAATTATTTTATTTTCAGGACAACTACGTTCTTTCCCATATACATTAGTCATTTGAGAATCTAAGGCCCAATCCGATATTTTGAAAGTTGGCATTCTTAATTTTTGGTTATCGATACAAATTTTGTAGCCGCAAAAATAGATATAGGCTATGTTGATACGATCCGGCTTGTGGAAACACGGATTCAAACAACAAAATGCGGAAACAAAAGATATATTAGAAATCAAGGATGAGAAGTGAAGAAATTGGGATGAGAAATAGAGGGATAAAAGCAAGATCCAGTTAATAAAAGAATTATAGGCAAATCTAGGTATATTAAACCCAAACCCTCCTAATCGATTCCTACTAACAAACCTATACTATTTAAATTCAATTAAGAGTTAATCAAATGAATCCACAAATGAACAATTTTAATATGAAATCAATGAAAAATGAATTCAATAGCCAACAATGAAATCCACTATAATTAACTGTCACACTCACTAATCAGTAGATTAACACTACACTAATTCTACCAAACAAACTATCACTCATTTAGAGTATTCATCTCAACATCATTCAAAACTAAGTAATGAAATAAACTAAGTAGAGTATTTATACTCCTAGGCTAAAGAAGACTAAACTAGCTTATTACAATAATACCCTTAATGAAGTAAGAGCCTTGTTTGATCTTCTTGGATGATGGCTTCTTTTCGGAATTGAGTCCTTTTTGCACAAATAGCCACCTTCCAGTCTTTAACCACCCAAGCTTGCAATTGTAGCCACTTTAAGAGGCAGGCTTTGGGCCTTGGGCTCTTGGACTCTTGTAGTCTCCATCCATGCTATGATCCATAGCTTGAAGATCCTCCCTATGTTGCCTCCATAAGCACTTGAGCCATTCGGATCGTATCATATGTGGTGCCAATTTTGTAAATTGAGACCTTTTTATGTTATTTAATAGGTCAACTTATGTAACAGTGCTAAGTTTTCTTTTTTATTTTTCAACTCTCTATAAAGAAATGAGGTTCTTATCAATACTCTTGTTTGCAAAAAAATAATGTGAGTCTTGAATATTGTTTTTCAGTTCGTGATATTCCTACAATTTTTATAAATTGATTATAGATGTGCTGAGTTTTTTCCTTTCCATTAAGCAAATTTCCTCTCAAAACTTTTAGTGATTTACTAAATCTTCATTTTCTAACCTTCTTCTTTAGTTGATGTGGTATATGAACCAAGTCAAAGGTAAGCAAGGAGAAGTTCATTTTGTTACTTTCGATTTTGATTTACATGACATAATTTTATTTGATACAATTTGTTTGTCTGGTATCTAAAATTTATTGTCTTAATTAATTTAGATATGTGCTGCTTAAGACCTATTTAAGGGCGCAAAGATCACTACGAGGAATTTCTTAATTCCCTGAGCTCGAAACCAAGATCTTTGGTTAAGAGTGGGAATATCTCATCTATAATAATCCCACCACATCTCTTGGCAATGAAACAAATTTTTTTGAAACTTGTGGTCTAGACATGCCATGAGATTTCTATCGTTATAAAAGCACATCGTTAAGAATGAAATGAGAAATTTAAACTTAAATTATATTTTTATTAATATAAACAACTCTCATTCATTTAGAATGGAATAATAAAGAAACTAATGTCCAATAAAGTAAATTAGAAGTCGTAATTTTGAGTGGTCGTAATTTTGGGATGTACTCCTATTAATTTTATTTTTTGGGACGTCTAACATTTCTTTTATTTGGAAATGATATTTTTTGCGTCTTAGCTAATAAAAGTCAAAATATTTAAATGAGAATAAGACATGTAACCGCATCTAACAGGGTCTAAAGATTGTTTAACATGACTTTGCCAGCTGAATATATATAGTAAAAATTTATCAATACCTAGTACTTACACTAAATTAATAGTTGCATGTCGACCTTTATAGAAAATAAAATAAAAAAATCCATGTCGATATGTTAGATAAAATCTTATCACTTAACCGTTATTATTTAAGTTATATCTTTATTTTATTAAATCACTTAATTCTAATAAATTAAATTAAGGCTTAATGCATAAGCAACCTCCTGAACTTGTCCCTTTTTTCCATTTTGACACCTCAACTAAGTGTTGTTCCTATTGAACCCTGAACTCGTCCTCAAGTGTGCTTATCAAACACATTCTGACTTACATAGTATTCTATCTTCAATGTAGCAACATGCTAATAAATATTCTAATTTAATTATGTCATTTTTTAGCTAAGATTAGCAGCAATTGAGAGGAAAAAAAAGAGTAAGCTCTTAATTAAGCTGACAGTGAAAAAGCAGAACCAGCAGAAACCGACACATCCATGACCTAAATAATAGCTTACCACACATCTAAAATATTAATTTATCTTCATTACCACAATTATTTTTGCTTCTAATAAAAATCAGATTTAGATGATTTGATAGACATACTTGAGGATGAATTCAGACAGAGGCGTATCTAGCGTACAAGGTAGAGGTTCAATTGAACCCCAAACTTTTGACGCGGAACCTAAATTTATGTGTACAAAATTATTAAAATTGCAATAAATAGTAGATATGAACCCCTAATTTTAAAAATATAACGGATTCAATGCTAAAAATTTTAAGATTGAACCCATAAAATTTAAATCCTGGATCCACTCCTGAGTTCAAGAGTTCAATAGAAACAATACTTAATTGAGGTACTAAAATAAAAAAAAAAGACAGATTTAAGGGGCTGCATGTGCATTATGTCTTAAATTAATTTGATGTAACCAACCCATATAAATATTTATCAATATATAGATTATTTCTTTTGTGAATTTAATGGTAGTAGCTACCTGCTAGTCAGTAGTCACTCGTGCAGTTAATTATGTCTATCGGGACAAAAGTAGTTGGTACGTACTTTCATAAGTAAAGCCAGTTGGCGAGCAGGTTGCATGAAAACGACATATTACCAGATACTCCTTTCGTTCAAATTTATTTCTTTCATGTTTGATTAGACACCCTCTTATAAAATATTCCCTTCGGATAAAACAAAAAAAAAAAGTCTATTTAACCGTTTGCACACCTCTTAAGAAATTATTCATTTTAAAAAAAATATATGTAAATTGATTAAATTATCCCTAATTAAATAGACATTATAATTTGATTACATAACATTTAATAGGGGCAAATCTGGAAAAATAAGGTCAATTGTTTTTTAATTTAATAAGTGGATACTTTTTTTAACCCAAGAAAAAAAAGGCTAAGTAGACACTTTTTTTGATCCGGATGGAGTAATAAATAAAACGGAAAAGGGCCAAATATACCCCTAAACTATTAGAAAAGGGTCAAATATACCCTTCGTTATACTTTGAGTCCTAATATACCGCTACTGTTATATTTTGAGTCCAAATATGCCCTCTCTCGTTAAAATTGTCTAAGGTAGACAACAGATCTAACATGACACTGACAACTCGGTGAGGTGAACGCCACGTGGCATGCCACCTCACTGCCCAACTCATTTACCCCCCTCTTCTCCTTCTTCAGCCACCACTGTGATCTCTTCTCCCTTCACAACTACTGGCACCATTAGCACCACCACACCACCATCTCCACCTTCATTCCCTAAAATTTGGATTCAAAACTCATTAAAATAATAAATCTCGTGATGAGAAAGGAAAAAAAAAAAAAAAAACTAAAATGAGGACGATTTCATGTCCAAGCAACTCCAGTAGCATCATTTACATCTGCAGAAACACCTTTTGATTCACTACTCATTTTCCCCTTTTATACAAGCAGATTAAGCTCATCAAGACTGCTGGTTTTGATCAGTATCATAAATGACAGGGTAAAATTTCCCTATCCGTGAATGTAAAAATATAAAAACTAAAAAATGAAAAGAGGCTATGCTACATTCCTCTAAAAAATGAATATTCATCATCCTTACATTGTTGATCTTTAGTAAACTGCTCTTTCTGCTTCCGGCAAAGGCAACTTTAGTCAACTTCAAGGTCGTTTTTTAATAAAGCTCATTGAAATTTTCTCAATAGTTACTCTGATCTGGCAGCTGTTAAGATTGAATGAAAGCCTAAAGCTTGAACAGATAATATGTAGGCAGAGGGAGTGAAGGTGGAGATGGTGGTGCTAATGGTGGCAATGGTTGTGAAGGGAGAGAAGATCGTAGTGGTTGCTGAAGAAGGGGAAGAGAGGGGTAAATGAGTTGGGCGGGGAGGTGGCATACCACGTAGCGTCCGCCTCACCGAGTCGTTAGTGCCACGTCACATCTGTTGTCTGTAACACCTCGTACTCTCATACTAAACCATATCGGTAACATCCCGTAAATTCGAGTTAGATGTGAATGTATGAAACTAGTATAAAGATGATATTTTAGCTATATGAATCCATTCGGGTGATAAACAGTCGTTTTGAAGTCAAACCAAAAAGTGAAGTTCTTAAGGCCTTCTAAATTCGTCTAAGTCTGAGACAGTCTGTACTTATGTCCAATTTTCGGGTAGTGACGTTAGGAATTTGAGAAAACTCAAAACATGAAATTTGTAGGCCTTTGAAATACCTTTCCAACAATATACTATGGATCTCAAACGGAGCTCTGTGCTAGAAGTTATCCCCGTTTTACTGGACGTTGCGCAGTCTGCGCGAAGTACCCTTCAGGTGAGCGATCGCGCACCAGAGGCAGTGTTACTGCCTTCGTTGCGCGATCACCTGCGCGAAGTACCCTCCAGCTGCGCGACCGCGCACCGACCACTACGTTTTAAGAGCCAAACTTCGATATATTCATTCCCACTTCGTTTTAAACCAATTTTTCTGAGGTAAAGAACCCTAAAGAAGTCTCTCAAGCCCTAAGGACGAAGCTCTTCTCTCCCAACCTTCAAGATACTTTAAGGTAAGCCTATTCCATGCATTCCAAGTCAATTCCAACATACGTTCATGATCATTAAGCAAGAACTCATCATTCTTAAAATAGGGTTTTCAAGAAAACCCAATTAAAGGGATTCAAGACTAGGTTTTGGGATTCTTATTCAAAGTTCATATTTTCATTACAAGTTTGGAGCATTTCCAGGTATGTAGACGCTATCCACGTGTGGGAATATCCTTGTTTTTCCCCATGTTTCAGTATTCCATGATTACATATTAGGTTTTAGAGTTCTAGAAATATTCATGATAAACCCTATACACTTGAACCATGATATATTATATTGTCAGTTACAATTCCGTTTGTTTAGTCTTAATTTACTGTTTTGGTAATTGAGACTCAGTCCGTAATCTATGAAAAACCCATAACTTGCATCCCATGGGTTCTATAACACAAGATATGAGATATTATGCTTATTTCCATGAAAAACTTGTATATATGTATTTATTGTCATGTCTTCATGTATCCATGTTCATGTTAAGAATCAGAAATCATGTCTTCAGTTATCTTTCATGTTCGGGAGTTGTATTAATACCGAGAAGGCTCAGACAGCCTAAAACTACGTATGCTAACGTAGGATGAGGATCGCTCCGCCCAGTTAGGACGAATCCTTCATTTTTTCCCCATTGAGGGATTTTGGATCCATTCATGTCATGTTCATATCTTGTACCCTGGCAAGGTACAAGATGGCTTAGCTGATTGGGCCGAGATCAGACTCCACGTGTCACGACCCGACCAAGGGCCATGACGAGTGATCGAGCTTAACCTGCCCGATAACCCAACTTATGTTACCTGTACTCAAACGTGGCATTCAATAAGGTTTATTTAACTAAGTCTGCAAGCTGTAAATAGAATACCAAAGTTGACCTGTAACTCAAAACACCCCTAAACATATTTATATATACATAACATATGACAAGGCAAACCAACGAGGCTACAAATACTTCTGTACAACAAAACAATGGCCGACAAGGCCAAACAGTAACCATGACACCCACGTTGTTCGCAGACTACTAGAAGAGTATGGTCGTGCATAGGTGACGGGACAGGGCCCCGTCGTGCCCGAAATATATACACAAAATTATACCAAGACAGGAACAGTCTCCGAAGCAAGTGGAGCTGTCTGACTCTCAGTGCTGACTCCTCCTAGGTGGCTGGATTGTCGAACCGCGTCCCTGAACCTGCGAGCATGAAACGCAGCCCCCGAAGAAAGGGGGTCAGTACGGAATATGTACTGAATATGTAAAGCATTACTAAATCATAAACAAGGAAAAGCGTAACAGTAAACAAGTTTAGAAAGCAACCCGGGAGTAACCTGGAACAGTATTTTGAACCATGTCATATGGTCCCTTACCCAAATTCTAGCATACACAATATAAATATAGAATATCCTACTCGTAGCCGCTTCCGGCTAATAACACAATAGTCCCTTCGGACCGCCGCTTCCGGCATAATAATACAATAGTCCCTTCGGACGGCCGCTTCCGGCATAATAATGATGGCCCCTTCGGGCAGCCGCTTCCGGCTTAATAATAATGGCCCCTTCGGGCAGCCGCTTCCGGCTTAATAATATCATAATCCAGCTGATCAGGTGGAACAATAACAATATATATGATATACAGTATGAATATGTAGTGAAGTCACAAAACGTTGCTTGTCAATATAGTATGAAACATTTTATAGAAGTTAAGAGATGAGTCATCATAGAGTTCCAAAAAAAAAAATAGAAGCTGATATATATATATCGACTATTATCCAACGTACAAAAGACTTGAGAGGCAATAGCTCAATTACTTTAAGAATTCTAAAATCAAGAAGTGAATAAGAATCTTGAATCACACTCAAAACTTATGAATAGAATTACCCCAAAGTTCATATCATTCATCACTTACATCTACGACATGCCAAAAGAAAGAAGGGTTAGCCTTACATACCTTTAGCGCTTATTCGCGAATCCCTTTAGCCTCGTCGCTCTTTTAGCCTATTTATATAAAGTAACGTTGTCGTTAGTAACTACACTTTCTAGTTCACAAATCTATAGCCCATTCCTTATAGAACATTCCTTTAGTTCACATATTTTCGTTTTAAGGCTTTCTATTATCTAAAGACTTGACGAAAATCGGGCAGCACTTCCCCTATATATTCGCCTATCCCGAATTTTCCAATTGCTCTCCTGTTGACACAGAAATACCAATAACAACATATGGACACAACCATATCTTCAATTCTTTTAATTCAACAAGGATAACAACATGTTCATAACAACACGACTTTAACTTTAATTATCTAATTCCTTCACTTTCGTCATACGATCCGTAACACCCATAACGACAACAACATCAATATTAATTCATCATTTTAAGTTAGAACAACCCCTACTCACTGCCAAAACAACAACTTATACTTCAACTCTAACCATTCAATTCCTTCATTTTCATCATATACTCCATGACAACCACAACCAAAATTAATTCACCATTTTTAATTAAAACAGCCCATGAAACTAATATACATTCGAGCATGATTTGAGCTTTCATTTTTTTACAGATTTCACTTCCACCAAATTGAGCAAGGATCAAGGCATCACTAAACATGCAAGATGGAATCAATCCTTACCTTAAAACCTTGATTTTTCCTTGCAATACTTGAGGCAATCAAGGGCTGCCATGGCCGAGAACTTGGCAGCCATGGATGGTCATCTCTTCTCCTTCAATTCAAGGTAGGATTTGGTATTTTAATGGAAGCAAACAGCAGCTGGCCGTGAACAGTGGCGCGTGAACAGCGGCGGCGTGAACAGTGACGCGTGAACAGTGACGGCGTGAACAGTAGCCGCCGTGACCTTCTCTCTCTTTAGGTTTGAGAGCTCCTCTCTCTATCTCTAAGTTCCTCAAGTTTGAAAGATGATAAATGAGTTCCTTAGTCATCAATTTGACTTAAATATGATGCCTACTAGTTGGACACATGTCCCACTCATGGCTTGAGCCAATCAAATTTGGCCACATGTCTTGGTGGGGCCCACACGGCCACTAGTGCCTAATTAGTGAATAATTAATTCTTAATCCCCACTTAATAATCTAATCATGGCTAATTAATCCCTAATCTCCATTAATATTTATACACTAAGTAAAATTTATAAGCAATTTGTGTACTAATTAAAATTGAAAATTAAAAGTCCTATTACATATCCCAAAATAATCCCGTCCTTAACTTATGTCGATTAACTTATGAATAATTCGACGTATAAAATACGGGATATAACACCACGTTTCTCCCCGTGGTGGTTCATGTCGGTATTACAGTTATTATCATGTTTTCATCTCAGTTACAGATTACTCCATGCTTACAGTACTCCTGTTCATGTTCAGTTTCAGTAATCAGTTTCAGTTTAAATTTCATGTCTATGTATTATGTGCCCGCTTATTCTCTCATGTGTTTATATACTAGTACATTCAAAATACTGACGTCCCCGTTTATTACCTTGGGGGCCTGCATTTCACGACACAGGTACTGAATTACAGGACGACGCATCTGCTCAGTAGGACAGCTCTCGTATCAGCTTTTGGGTGAGCCCTATTCTCTTCGGGGTTTAGTCAGTAGTTTACTTTATGCAGTAAAGGTATGCTGGGGGCCTTGTCCCAGCAGGCATGTTCCATGTTCAAACTCATGTTAGAGGTTTCATAGACTAGACAAGTGTCATGTTAGACTTTCAGAGTCGGTTAGCCGTTTTGGCTCATGCATGTTATTTCCGCACTCATGATTAAACAAGTATTTTACAAATTATTATGAGTTTATGTGTTTTCTTAAAGCCCATCATATCTCATGTTATATCTCCGCTCATGTATGCCTCATGATGATTCAGTAAGCCATGTGGTTCGCTCGGTCACATGCAGTCAGGCACCGAGTGTCGTGTTACGCCCAGGCCATGGTTCGGGGCGTGACACTGTCCACCTTGGACAATTTTAACGGAGGAAGGTATATTTGGACCCAAAGTATAACGGTGGAGGTATATTTGAACCCAAAGTATAACGAATGATATATTTGGCCCTTTTTTGTAAATAAAATGATAATTTTATTATACCTATAATTATTACTATAAGTTATTTAAATATTGAAAAATGAATAGTACTTAATAAGTAATAAAAATAAATTAGATATAAAATGATAAATTATCTCTTGATTTTTCAAATCGAACAAGTAAATACCTTATTCATCGTTAATCAATCGTTTACATCTATTGGTACCAAAGTTCTTGTTATGTGCTTTTCATGAGAAAATTATTTGTGTAATTAATTCTGATGATGGATAAGTGATATGCCAATTTGAATCTACATTTCTGTCTTAAAAAGAATCTATATTTCTATGCACTTCCACTGCTTGCCGTGTGTGTTCGCAAGTAAAACTTACTCGTATCGGGTGTTTTTATCAAATCAATAAATATATGATAGTATTTGTTTGAGTATAAATAATTATCACTTAATTGCGATTAGTTAATGTATATTTTTACTTTATTAAACTACTTAATTATAATAAATTGAATTGATTTAGGGTAAATACTCGACAGTAAGTACTTACGTATACCGTGTTCGCAATTCTCATAATAATTTCATTCAGAGGCAGATTCTGAATTTGAAGTGTATGTATTCTTATAATGACTTCAAGTTAATATATACAATGATAAATTAATAATACAATATTTAGAGACATTTAGAAGGAAGAAAACTAAAAATATATATTCTGAATAAAATTTGAATAAAAGTTAATGAATTCACGTGAGTTGCAACTAAAACTATGAATCCGCCCCTAATTTCATTCTCCCTCTCTTCTAAAAAATACAATAAAATATGAAAACACATGAGACACATTCATCACCTCTCATGTGATTCTTTGTAGTAAAGACAATTTTCCTAATTTGCTAATGTGTTAGATTCACAATTTTTTGTCGTGGTGAACAATTAAACATATTATATAAGATAGGATAAATTGTATATTAATATTTAGAGAAAAGACATCATTTGATCCTGAACTTGGCACGAAAACTTAGTTTAGCAACTCAACTTAAGTTGTATTTATTTACCCCCCTTAACAACTTTCAAGTTAATTAAATACCCCCCTTAGCGGCGTGGACCAGTTAAGATCTAAGTGTTGTTCACCACTTGCCTGGTGATTGGTCCACGTCATTAATTTTTTTTTAAATTATTTTTATTTATTTAGATTTTTCTTTCTTCTTCATTCTTTCCCTATTTTATTATTTTATTAAACAATAAAAAAAAAGAAAAAAAAAGATGGACCCATAGCCGCCGTTCTCCTCCTCCTAAACTCCCCACCTCCACACCACCGCCGCCACCACCACACCACCGCCGCCGCCGCCACCACACCACCACCATAACCACTGCCTCCTTAAATCAAACCAACTGAAAAATCCCATCTTTGTTAAAAAATTTCTTTATTAATCATATTTCCACCATAACCACCACCGCCGCTGCCGCCAACCTTTCCCACCACCGAAGCAACAATAATTTCCAACAGACCATCTTCTTCCAATTTTGTTTCTACTTCTCATTCAAATCACCAAATTAACAAAACCCACAAATTTTGGATTGAAATTCGGATTGATATCAACCAAAAAAAAAAAAAAAAAAGAGGCAGCGGTGGGTATCAACAAAAACCCATTTCTTCATTGTTGTTTAGAAAAAATAGAGACGATAACAGAGGCTTCTCCCAATTTCAATATAGCATACCCACTTCCACTCTTTGCAAGCTTGCTTCGCCACTTCTTCATAATCTCAAATGATTTTTGAAAACTTTCAATGTCATTTTTCAAATCTGATTCGAAAACCTCAGAACACAATAATAATTCACCCAGCAACAGTTACACCGAGGTCAGCGTCACATCTTTCAATTTCATATTCGCTTAAAATAACTACTAGAAACCCATAATTTATTGTTGTTAAACTGCCCTTCAAATGGACTTATGCAACAACAATGAAGAAATTGCACGAACTGCCCTTCAAATATGCTCAGCAATGAAGAAAATGCACGAACTGCCCATTAAGACAAAGAAAGGAGAAAAAAATTTTTTTAAAAAAAAGGAAGAAAGAAGCTGAGGAAGATAGCAGCAACGATTTGAAGGATGGGGAAGAAGGAGAGGGAGGACGGGGGGGGGGGGGGTTAGTGTAACACCCCGTATCTTGGAACTAAGTTTAGACTCATATCATTAGAGTTTTAGTGGAAAAACTGAAGATTTGAACGTTTTGCGAAAATGGTTGATAGGCCTACTTCGGGCAGAGATAACTCCTTGATTAGTTGGGAATTCGGGAAAGTACCCTTAATGAAAGTTGTAGTATGTAGAAATACCTTTCTAACGATATAAGGACCAAGACAATCAGAGATCGGAGCAAGGAGATATGATCGTCTCAATATGGCTAATAGTAAGGCACTTAAAATTCGATAGAATCGGCTAAATTTTCGATATGTCTGTCTTCCAGTCCAATTTGGTGAAAATCCGTTGGGAATTTGAGGAAGCTTAAAACATGAAAGTTGTATCCCTTTGAAATAGCTTTCCAACGGTATATTATGGATCCCAAACAGAGCTCTGTACAGGAAGTTATGTCCATTTTACCGAACGTTGTGCAGAACCGACACCCGTAGCTCTTTCAAGCGCGTGGGGGCGCGTGCGATGTCCCCGCATCGCGGGACGATCGCGCAAGTCTGAGTGTTTAGCTGCAGACCATTACGAGATGGTCCCGCATCGCGGACCAATCGCGAATCGGGTCAGATACCGGTCAAAAAGTCGGGTTACACGTTTTTAGTTATATCTAAGGTTTGGGGTTTATTTCCCCAGCACCTCATTCACGAAAAATTACCCTAAAGTCAATAAGAACAAGTCCCAAGCCTGAAGAACCATACAAGGTAAGTGTTATCATGATTCTAGGTTGAATTCAAGTCCCCAATCTCTTTCTAACTTGAGTAAACCCTTCTAATCAATAGATTTGTGAGTGGAACATTATTGTTGGGCGTGGAAACCCTAGAACTTGAATTCAAGAGGATTGAACGTCAAAAAGGTAATGTTTCTAGACTCTAATCATTCATAATAGTGAATTGATGAGTTCTTGGGAGAATAGTAAATGGGTTTAGTAAAGAGAATTACACGAACTATAGTAGGGTTTTGAATTGTTGACTTGAGATTGTTATAATGATATGGGTGATGGAGAATGGTGTTAATTACATCTAATTGAGATTGTAGAATCACCTAGAAGTAATAGACTGGGAATTGGGTGAAGAAACACCATTAATGGAGATTGTGGAGCTTTATGCCCACTAAGAGTTTGATAAAATGCTTAGATGACCAAAACATGAATATTATTGCTAATATAGAATCCCTTTGGCTTGTATTGATATAGATCAAAGTTGAAAGGGGTGACGAACATTGTATTACGCTCAAAGGCTGGAATTAAGGTATGTGAGGCTAACTATCTACGTTAGGGAATGTTCATGATTCTCCCTACGCCTCATTCTTCATACTTGTCAGCAAATTGACTCAGAATATAGTTAGCCCTAGTTTCATGATATGATATAGAACTGTTATCTTCTAGGGTTACAGTTACAGAATTCGTTCATGGTTGTCACTTTGAACATCATGAACTCAACACGTAATCTTTATGGACTTATGCATTATTATCACATGAGTCTCAGTCAGTGTATAACCAGTTATTTGCAAGAGTCCCATAATCAGAAACAGTTATCATGCTATCAGCTATAGCCAGTCTCAGTTTTGTAAATTGTTAATGTTGAACACCTGTATCTGTATTTTTGGGCCCTAGGCCACAGTTTATGCATACGTATTGCTTGGGCCTGAGGCCACAGTTTTTGTGCACATTATTTGGGCCCTAGGCCACAGTTATATTTACAGTTTTACAGGTGATTCTTCATCCAGAACAGGGAGTACTTCAACTTCTTGCTTTCCTGTTTAGTTCAGTTTCAGTTTCAGTTCCAGTATTTTATTGCTTCAGTTGCTTTACATACCAGTACAATTCAAATGTGTTGATGTCTCTTTTTATTGCTTGGGGGCCTGCATCTCGCGATGCAGGAAACGATATACAGGTTGACGACTCAGCTATTTAGGAGTACACGTATCAGCTACTGGTGAGCCCCAAATTCCTTCGGGGCATTGTCAGCTATCCAGTTATTTCAGTTTATAGACAGCTCTATTATTCAGTACTCTTAGAGGCTTCATAGACACAGTTCAGAAAGTCAGATATTTATTATGTTTGCCTTGTTGGCAGTTGTTCAGTTGTTTTGGTTTAAGCCATGTTGGCTACGTTCAGATATTTCAGATTGTCTAAGTATTTCCGCATTATGATTTCAGTCAGACCTTTAGTATATCAGCATGCGTTTAGTTGTTTCCACATTCAGTTATGTTTTTTATATCACATGTTGATTCGGCCAGCCAATTGGTTCGCTCGGTCACATGCAGTCAGGCACCGGGTGCCGTGTTACTTCCAGGCCCAGGTTCGGGGCGTGACAAAGCTTGGTATCAGAGCATTAGGTTCAAGTGTCTTAGGGAGTCTATGATGCCGTGTCCAACGGGGTCTCTTTTATATGTGTGAGGGCCCCATACATATATAAACAGTTGACCACCAAGACATTCAGGATTGTCTCATTTCTTTCTACTCTAGATCGTGCCATGTCTTAGAGTAATAAGTAACCTTCTCTTCCAATCAAATTACATACGTTTCGAATTCGCAGGCGACGAACAGATAATTCAAGGTCCAAGTAAGGATGTTTACCCATAAGGGGTACAATTGTGCAGTACTTACTGGTAACGAATGAGACTTCAAGTGCTATTGAAAGTGGAATATAATATAAGTTGCCCGAGAAGGGGTGTAGTAGAATGAATGGTAGGTTGAATGATAATGATGTTCTTGAGAAAGGAGAATGGGATATAATAGGGAGAGGATATCAGAGAAATTAGAAAAGGAGCTAAGTCTACAGGAAACATAAATCATGAAGGATCTCAAGGAGGTGGTGGCAGACAGTTTTCTACCGGAGGTTATCAGGACCCACTCCATCTGCAGCTAGTGCACTAGTCTTGAGGTCTAGATATGATCAAAAAGGTCAGTTTAGCTAGAAATAGATTTTAAGAGCACCAGCCTCTCAGTGACATACCCGTGTGAGCCATAGAAGTTTTCAGAATCTCATGTGTAACAGGTGTTATATGAGACACCAAAGGGGTGTACCGTTTGTGCCTTGATATGTGTTTCGGTGGCCCCTCTTAATTCTCAAGCCCAGTCAGGTTGTAATACAGCTAAGCCTGGTATTTTAGTTCTCAGTGAAGACTGCTTGGATGTTTCAACAGGTAGTCAGAACAAACAGGCATCCCCAGTTATCACCACAGATGAGATTTTCGTATGAACTATGTCTATTAATAAAAGAGGTATGTATGAAATAAGAACCATGAGCAGATGATATTAAATTTTCGGGAATGATTTTAGTTTGTTTAAGTTAGTCAGATCAGAGTTAGAGAGTACGATTGTTGTAAGTTACTATAAGAAGTAATTATTATTATGAGATAAGAAGATGTGATAGTTCTCGATTAAGCTATATGAGTAAGTGTTTATCCCTGATGTGTATAGTCTGATACGATTTTGAAGTGTATAGAAAGTTTGGGTTTAGTTGTTCCAATCTTTCGTATAAGATAGATGACAGTTTGTTAAGTGTGATCCATAGTTCAGAAAAGATATTATATAACCATAGAATAGCATCAGATGATGAGGGAGAGTTAGAAATAACTTAGGTTATTCAGAGCAAAATAAGAAAATATGAAGCTAGCAGGTGATTAACAGAAAAATAGTAAGTAAGTTTTGAGTAGATACAATGCATTAGCAATTTCAGCAGAACTAGTAGAAGTATGATTTGATTTCCTTAGTTAGATGAACATCTTAAGTGGGTGACAGTTCGGATACATCCGAATGTGTGTTAGAAACCAAGGGCTTAAGTTAAGTTCAGAGTAGAGTGATTAGTGGAAGAAGAAATCAGCTAAGCCGTAAGAGAGCAAATTACAGAAGAATAGCCTTTAAGAGTTGTCAAAGGGGGTTGTCCTAAGATTTACAGTGTGAGTAGAGTTAAGTCATTAAGATGGAGTATGCCAGTTATGAATACAGTAGCAACCCGTTCATGTAAGTAAATTTAGTTTTTCCCCATGAGAAATTGCTCAGATGTGAGTCAAAAAAAAAAAAAGTCATCAGTGTTGTAGAGTACAAAGGAATTACAGAAGATAAGGAATGTTAATTGGATCCCATCAAAAGAGATGAATTGGTAAGTATAAGATGTTAGCCTTGATCTAAGGGGGAGATGCATAAAACGCCAGTAAGTCCAGTGAGATAATTGAAGACCCGAAGGGTTAGTATGAGATATGAAGAACCTTAGTTCAGTTAGGTTGGCATAATGAGATAGTCTCCAAAGGGAATATGCCTCAACTTAGAGGAAACCCGAAATGAGTAGAATGATCATCGAACGAATCGTGTCAAGTTCAATTACCATCGATTAGGCGATCACATAAAAGCTATAAGATCATGCCTAGTTATGTGTCACAATGGTAGTGCCATTGCATGAGACTCTAATCTTTAGGGTGCTAGTCATAGACTTAGCGCACAACAGTACTATGAGTATTTTAGGAAGTATCTCAGAAAAAAAAAAAAACAAGTATAGGAAGTACAGCTCATGATTTAGGCAGACAAGAGAACTAAGGTAAAAGAAGTTCACCGCCTATCCAAGCTAGGAATTCGACTTTCGGACTCCGAAGCGGGTGGGATTTGTTGCCCAGAACATGGCTTATTCCTCCTTAGTCATCGAAGTTAGAGAGAAGCAGTTTGGTGATTCCTACTTGCTACAGATGAAAGAGGGGATTCACGAACAGAAAGCCTTAGCTTTTGAACAAGGGGGAGATAATGGTACCATGAGATACCGAGGCAAATTATACATTCCAGATGTAGATGGGCTCAAAGAGCGGATTGTGTCACAGGATCACAATTCCAGAATGTGGCAGGGTTTGTAGCTAAGTGGCACAATATTTTTTGCAAGTGAAAGCCGAACACTAGAGGCCCTGCGACTTGTCTCAGAATATAAATATTCCTGTTTTGAGAATGGTAGATGATAATTATGGACTTTATAGCAGGTCTACCTCATTCAGTTAGAAGGCACGACCCGATTTGGGTGATTATGGACAGACTTACGAAGTCATCGCACTTCTTGCCAGTTAAGACCACAGATTAAACAGAAGATTATGCCAAGTCATATATTAATGAAATTGCCAGATTGTATGGGACCTTAGCGTCCATCATTTCAGATTTTGGTGCCCAGTTAACAGCAAACTTCTAGAGATCATTTCAGAAAGGATTGGGTGCGAGGGTTAACCTCAGCAGAACTTTTCAATCGCAGACCGATGATCAGACAGATACGCTATTCAGATATCATGTTATAATATTCATGTCAGCTTAGTACTCAGATATTAGTCCAGTACTCATGTATTCGTGTCAGTCCAGTATTCAGTTAGTGTGCTAGTTCCGTATTCAGTCAATCCAGTATTCAGTCAGCTTAGTATTCAGTTAGTTCAGTAGACATTTAGTTCAGTATCTGAGCAATTCAATAATCATGTATTCATTCAGTTCAGTAACCATGTGTCCTTGATTTCAATGGTAATTGGGGTGACCACCTGCCTCTTATTGAGTTTACTTACAAAAATAATTACCATAACAGTCAATGATAATTTGACTTATGAAAGAGTCCCAGTGAAAATCCTTAATCACCATGTTTGCAAGTTGAGGATTGAGGAGGTAGCCTCAGTGAAGGTTTTGTGGCGAAGTCAGAAAGTTGAAGAGGCTACATGGGAAACAGAAGAAGACATGAAGTCCATCTATCCCTATCTCTTTGAAGAATCAGCAGAAACCGGTAAAGGTATTATACCTTCCCCTCTCAGATCTTTCCTTCTACAGTTTCTACATTATCAGTATTCAGCCTGTTAGACAGTCAGCTTAGTAGTTGTTCAGTTCAATAAATAATTCAGTTCAGACCTTTTTCAGTTCAGTTTTCATGTGCTCATGACAGTTAGTGTGCACATGTCTCGACAGTCACTCTTTATCAGAATCCATCATTCGAGGACGAATGATCCCAAGGGGGAGATAATGTAACACCCCGTATCTTGGAACTAAGTTTAGACTCATATCATTAGAGTTTTAGTGGAAAAACTGAAGATTTGAACGTTTTGCGAAAATGGTTGATAGGCCTACTTCGGGCAGAGATAACTCCTTGATTAGTTGGGAATTCGGGAAAGTACCCTTAATGAAAGTTGTAGTATGTAGAAATACCTTTCTAACGATATAAGGACCAAGACAATCAGAGATCGGAGCAAGGAGATATGATCGTCTCAATATGGCTAATAGTAAGGCACTTAAAATTCGATAGAATCGGCTAAATTTTCGATATGTCTGTCTTCCAGTCCAATTTGGTGAAAATCCGTTGGGAATTTGAGGAAGCTTAAAACATGAAAGTTGTAGCCCTTTGAAATATATTTCCAACGGTATATTATGGAGCCCAAAAAGAGCTCTGTACAAGAAGTTATGTCCATTTTACCGAACGCTGTGCAGAACCGACACCCGTAGCTCTTTCAAGCGCGTGGGGGCGCGTGCGATGTCCCCGCATCGCGGGCCGATCGCGCAAGTCTGAGTATTTAGCTGCAGACCATTGCGAGACGGTCCCGCATCGCGGACCAATCGCAAATCGGGTCAGATTCGGGTCAAAAAGTCGGGTTACGCGTTTTTAGTTATATCTAAGGTTTGGGGTTTATTTCCCCAGCACCTCATTCACGAAAAATTACCCTAAAGTCAATAAGAACAAGTCCCAAGCCTGAAGAACCATACAAGGTAAGTGTTATCATGATTCTAGGTTGAATTCAAGTCCCCAATCTCTTTCTAACTTGAGTAAACCCTTCTAATCAATAGATTTGTGAGTGGAACATTATTGTTGGGCGTGGAAACCCTAGAACTTGAATTCAAGAGGATTGAACGTCAAAAAGGTAATGTTTCTAGACTCTAATCATTCATAATAGTGAATTGATGAGTTCTTGGGAGAATAGTAAATG
Source organism: Lycium barbarum (assembly GCF_019175385.1). NCBI lineage: Eukaryota > Viridiplantae > Streptophyta > Magnoliopsida > Solanales > Solanaceae > Lycium > Lycium barbarum. The sequence continues at coordinate 128,644,946 of NC_083344.1, forward strand.
GGTTTAGTAAAGAGAATTACACGAACTATAGTAGGGTTTTGAATTGTTGACTTGAGATTGTTATAATGATATGGGTGATGGAGAATGGTGTTAATTACATCTAATTGAGATTGTAGAATCACCTAGAAGTAATAGACTGGGAATTGGGTGAAGAAACACCATTAATGGAGATTGTGGAGCTTTATGCCCACTAAGAGTTTGATAAAATGCTTAGATGACCAAAGCATGAATATTATTGCTAATATAGAATCCCTTTGGCTTGTATTGATATAGATCAAAGTTGAAAGGGGTGACGAACATTGTATTACGCTCAAAGGCTGGAATTAAGGTATGTGAGGCTAACTATCTACGTTAGGGAATGTTCATGATTCTCCCTACGCCTCATTCTTCATACTTGTCAGCAAATTGACTCAGAATATAGTTAGCCCTAGTTTCATGATATGATATAGAACTGTTATCTTCTAGGGTTACAGTTACAGAATTCGTTCATGGTTGTCACTTTGAACATCATGAACTCAACACGTAATCTTTATGGACTTATGCATTATTATCACATGAGTCTCAGTCAGTGTATAACCAGTTATTTGCAAGAGTCCCATAATCAGAAACAGTTATCATGCTATCAGCTATAGCCAGTCTCAGTTTTGTAAATTGTTAATGTTGAACACCTGTATCTGTATTTTTGGGCCCTAGGCCACAGTTTATGCATACGTATTGCTTGGGCCTGAGGCCACAGTTTTTGTGCACATTATTTGGGCCCTAGGCCACAGTTATATTTACAGTTTTACAGGTGATTCTTCATCCAGAACAGGGAGTACTTCAACTTCTTGCTTTCCTGTTTAGTTCAGTTTCAGTTTCAGTTCCAGTATTTTATTGCTTCAGTTGCTTTACATACCAGTACAATTCAAATGTGTTGATGTCTCTTTTTATTGCTTGGGGGCCTGCATCTCGCGATGCAGGAAACGATATACAGGTTGACGACTCAGCTATTTAGGAGTACACGTATCAGCTACTGGTGAGCCCCAAATTCCTTCGAGGCATTGTCAGCTATCCAGTTATTTCAGTTTATAGACAGCTCTATTATTCAGTACTCTTAGAGGCTTCATAGACACAGTTCAGAAAGTCAGATATTTATTATGTTTGCCTTGTTGGCAGTTGTTCAGTTGTTTTGGTTTAAGCCATGTTGGCTACGTTCAGATATTTCAGATTGTCTAAGTATTTCCGCATTATGATTTCAGTCAGACCTTTAGTATATCAGCATGCGTTTAGTTGTTTCCACATTCAGTTATGTTTTTGATATCACATGTTGATTCAGCCAGCCAGTTGGTTCGCTCGGTCACATGCAGTCAGGCACCGGGTGCCGTGTTACGTCCAGGCCCAGGTTCGGGGCGTGACAGTTAGAAGAAGAAGAAAGAGAAAAGAAAGAAAAAGGAAAAATAAAATATTAAAAAAGTATAATTAAGTATAATAAATTGTCATCCAATTAGAAAAGGACATATGTACAGCTGAAATTATTTTTGGTGTTTTTTTCCCCTTTCACGCGCTTTTGAGAAAATCATCATACCTTTTTGCCACGTCACCCGCTAAAGGGGTATTTAATTGACTTGGAAGTTATTGGGGGGGGGGGGGGGGTAAATAAATACAACTTAAATTAAGTTGCTAAATTAAGTTTTCGTGTCAAGTTCAAGAGTCAAATGATGTCTTTTTTTCTAATATTTAACTTATTTTTGTGAAGTTTCATGCATGATCTTAAAATGATTCGTTATTAAGAATCTTTGATAGCTTATTACATTCTCAAAAGCTTTTTTATCTCACTCCTTTCATCGTACAAGACAGCCTACATCAACTCAGATGGCACATCACACATGTGAGCTCGAGGTTTCACTTTATTTTTAGAAAATGTCAAATTTTCCTTTTTTTTTTTCTTCTAAACTTTCATAAATTATAAAACTTTCAGAAGCTTTTTTTTTTTTAATTTTTTTTATCTCACTCTTTAATTCAACGTATACAAGACAACTTATATTAACTCACACGATACATGTGAGTATGTGACGCTTCACCGTAAAGTCGGAAAATGACAAATTAAAATTCCCCTTTTTGTTGGAAAATGGAAAATCTTCCACATGTGAGCTCGAGCTTTCAAGTTTTAATATCATACCTAATACGTGATGAACCTTCACTTTCCACAGAAAAAATAAAATAAAAAATGAAACCAATTGACATTAAATGCCGCCATTTCTGATTTGATCCTATAACGAGACAACTCATAGGGTTTCAATTAGGTTGAAATTGCGAGTTCTATAATAATATCACTTGCTATTCTTAAACTTTTTGTGTTTAATTTTGTTTGTGAGGCCCCAAACAATAACTCTTGGTTATGAGAAAGAAATCTTTTTGTTATTTTTTTTATAACAATCTGTCGTTTGGTACTCATTGGTCCAATAGGACTAAGCCTGTCAATTGGGCCGGGTTGACCCGGGACAGGCCCACCTAACCCGGCCCATAACCGGCCCGGCCCCCCAACCTGACAAGAGGGTGGTGGGCTGGGCTAGTGGAAAAAATTAGGGGGCTGGGCCGGACATGCCATTTAGCCCAGTAGCCCGGCTCACCAACAGCCCGGGTTCTGGCCCACGGGGGCCCCGCCCCGCCCCACCCCGCCCACTTAGAATTATTTTAAAAAAAAATAATAATCATAAATAGGCATTTTTACATATATATGACAGATTTCGTAACTTCCGCCACTTCTTCTTTTTTCTCCTATTTGCTATAAAAAATAAGTTGGTAACACAAAAAATTATGGCGGCAGAGAAAATATCGTTTCGTGAACATGATTCGAGCAAATTAATATAATAACACTATTGAGCATCATGGATATTAGTATAAAAATAATCAATTAGCATAATTAAAAGGAAGATAGTTATGTCAAAATGTTGTGTCATGAGTCATCCCTACTGATAGCTGAGTTTACATAATCGTTAAAATGAAATAAAAGGATAAACTCACAGAGAAATTGGAAGATAGATTGTGATGAAGTACGAAAATGTAGAACAACCAATGTCTCAGATCTTATTAGTTTCAAATATTTTATATATTAATAATTAAATATTTTTTAGCGTATTTGAAATGTCTCTGTCGATGATGGAGAGGTGACAATCTGCACATGACATTAGGACTTAGGATCAGATGAGATAATTAAATTAAGAACTTTGGTTTAGTATCAAAACTCATATGCATTGTTCCCATTTAGTTACTGTGTGATTTCATTTCAACTTTTTTTTTTTTGGTTAAAAAGATTAGCTTATTTATAGAAAAAAAAAGTTCCTAATTTATGTATATCTTGTATATGTTAATGGTATATTTGTGTATTTCTTGAATATGTTGTTGGAATGAAGACTCCCAGCGGCTATTTAAGTGCTAAAAATTATAAAAAGTTGAGAATGTGATACAAGACTACATAAATAATTTAAAATAAAACTTCAAACTTAAATTGATAACATTGCAAATTCAAAACATACAAACTTGAACGGTTAACTTATTACAAATGAAAAGTTCAAAACGCTAGCATCGATGGAGAAATTTAAAGAAGAGATAAACTTCAAAGTTCAATTTTGTGCCTTTTGTCCAAGTGCCTACGTAACAGACGGTACCCCCAAAAACCGGTTTAGACTTATGGAAATATATTTGACCATAATATTGACATTTAACATGTTCCTCATCTACTCGCTCAAAATGCAACCACACCAGACTTGAAATTGATCTTTGGACTCGAGGAGGAGGTGGAGGATTATCATTATCCATTAAATTTAAATTTTGAAATTTGAACTTGGAAGCTGGAAGAGAGAGAGAGATTTAGATAAGTAGGAAATTTAGGGAAAGAGGAGAGTAGGGAATTGTGAGATAATATGGAGAAGAATGAATGAGATTTATAGATTGAAAATAGAGCCAAAGTATAATTTAAAGAACTTGATGGTTAAAATAAAGTTGACAACAACTAGGTTTTAAAGTATCAAACTTAATAAATTTTACTATTAGAATTTTTTTTAAATAATTAAAATATGGCCCGGCCCACTAACTAAAACCCAGCCCAGCCCACTTAGCCCACTATGTACCCCTACCCGGGTAGGGGGCTGGGCCGGACACCCCTTTCACTCCTCCAACCCGACTCCCAGCCCGGTCCGCCCCCGCCCCATGTGACCCGCATTTATATGACCTGGCCCGGCCCACTTGACAGGCTTAAATAGGACCCATGATTTTTAAGTCATGAGTGCTTACATGCTACTTTCTAACCTAAGGTTGTTGTACTAATCATAGAAGAGTGCTTACTCAGGAGCTCTTTATAATAAAAATAGTTGGATTTTACAGCCTCAGCCGAAGAAGACTGTTCGTATAGTAGTAAGAATGAGAATCGGTTAAGTCAATTTATTTGTAGGTCAATGTTCCCTTCCTAATAATTAGTTTCCCTTCTTTAACTACGTACTGAAATGTTTTAGTTCGCTAAATTTGAAAAGTCCAAATAGCGGGGACTTTATGAAGCTTGGATATAGTTTCCCGATCGAATGAATTACCAATTGCTACACTTGATGTTGGATCTCCTTATTTAAAAATGGGGATAAGTGAGAAGCCACTTTACAAGGTAGATTCACTCCTACATGCAACTGAATCTGCCTCTATATCCTCTTGCTTAGATTAAACGGGAAAACGCTTTCTATCATGGGTACGTTTCTCCTCTCCAACGACCATATTTTTCTCCAAAAATAAAAATAAAAAAAAATAATGCCTTTGTCGTTATTGCTTAGAAATATCACCGTCTTTATGGTTCATATTTCTCTTGGAAGATGAAAGTATCTATTCATTTTAGCCTAGAGAAATCTTGAACATCCAAAAGCATGATGCTTATCTTGAAAAGACCAATTATAGAGTAATCAACAAATCCGTGAAAGCAAATGGGACGAAATTGTTTAATAGTCAAATGTAATGGATTACTCCCAAATTAAAGAAGTTGTCATTCCTTTTCAAGAACGTGTACAATCAACGTCAAACTCAAATAATTGATTGATTGTCACTGGAGGACCTCTTAAATTTATAGCCTAAATGTTGCAACGCATGTAAAACCTTACAAGGTAAGAATTCCTCTACACTACAAAAGTACCAGCAAAAACCAAAGCTAGCTTCCAACCCTCAATGGATTTCCTTGAATATTTTTTCCTTTTCTTCACAACTCTTTTCGTTACTTATTTTATATGGTTCATCATATATAGAAGGACAACAACATCAGCACCAACAAATTGGCCAATCCTTAGGGAGTTGCCGGCAGTTATTGTGAATCTTTATCGTATCCATGAATACATGACTGAAGTTCTTATAGAATATGGTGGCACTTATGAGTTCAAAGGTCCTAGTTTTGTCAGTTTGGACATGTTTTTTACTTGTGATCCTGCAAATATCCATCATATCTTTAGTAAAAACTTCCCAAACTATCCAAAAGGACCCGAATTTCGTAAAATATTTGATATTTTGGGAAATGGGATCTTCAACGTTGATCATGAATTATGGGAGCTTCATAGGAAGACCACAATGTCCATAATGGGCCATGCCAAGTTCCAAACTTTGTTAGAGAGGACCATGTGGGACATTATTGATAAAGGCGTTCGACCAATTCTTGATGCTTTTGCTGAACAAAGCAAAACATTGGATTTGCAAGACGTTTTGCAAAGATTCACTTTTGATTCTATCACCAAGCTGTTACTTGATCATGATCCAAGAAGTTTGTCCGTTGACTTGCCTTATTTGCGATATGAAAAGGCGTTCGGCGATGCTCTTGATGCACTTCTACACAGACACATAATCCCAGAATGTCTCTGGAAATTACAAAAATGGCTGGGAATTGGTAAAGAGAAGAAGCTCATTCAAGCTCGCGAGGCTTTTGATCAATTCATATATCCTTGCATTTCGCGTAAGCTAGAAGAGTTGATGCACAAAAGTACAATTAAAGACGAGGAATTCGCATTTTTAACCACTTATATCAAAATGTACAACCAATGGAAAGATGGAGATTTGGGTACTTTGCAAACATTTCTGAGGGACACTTTCTTGAATTTGATGTTTGCTGGAAGGGACACCACAAGTGCAGCTCTCACTTGGTTTTTCTGGCTCTTGGCTGAAAATCCCACAGTAGAGACAAAGATTAGAAAAGAGATTCAACAACAATTGCATGTAAAAGAAGATGAAAAACTCAAGTTTTTCAACAAAGAAGACTCGAGAAAATTGATCTATTTACATGGTGCTTTGTTGGAAACTCTTAGGTTCTTTCCATCAGTTTCTTTAGAGAACAAATATCCACTTGATCATGACATCCTTCCAACCGGTCACCGTGTTAGTCCAAAAACAAGAATAATTCTTCCATTCTATACAATGGGGAGAATGGAGACTCTATGGGGAAAAGATTGTCTAGAATTCAAGCCAGAGAGATGGATTTCAGAACGAGGAGGGATCAAACACGCGCCGTCTTTCAAATTTCCAGCGTTTAATGCGGGTCCAAGAACTTGTTTAGGAAAGGAAATGGCGTTCATTCAGATGAAAATAGCGGCAGCCACCATCATACACAATTACAATATCCAATTAGTGGAACCAGAAAATATTTGTCCCACTACTTCTATTATCATGCAAGTGAAAAATGGTCTGATGGTGAAGGTTGATAAAAGGGTATAGCACATGCATCTCTATATGTCTTATGTATGTGGAATATATCCTCAGCTCTTTAAGAAAATCCTAATAAAATTGTTCTCTTGTTGACTGTTCTCTTTCTAATTCAAATGTCTACATGTTTCCGAAGAGTCCGGAGCCTAAAGGGTATAAAAATACACGATATAAACCAAAAGGGGATATTCAAAAATTTACATACCAAAACGGGTATAACGTGGGCTGATCCACGTTATACCCCAAAAAACTTTTTCGGCTGTCAGAAGCAGTCAACGAAAAATTAAAAAAAAAAAAATTAAATTGTATAACGTGGACTGATCCACGTTATACAATATATTTTGTATAACGTGGATCAGTCCACGTTTTACAATTTATATTTTTTTCCCAGCGTTTTACAAAATAGGAGTCCGGAACCAAAATGCCCGAAGTGTTTTTTCAATACTTTGACCAACGATTAGTCGTGTGTCAAGACTCCGAAACGTCAATATTTTATCTAGAACCTGATATTTTTTCTACGTACAATAGTGTAGGCCCAATACATCAAGGATACGTAGACGTTCGGATAGTCATTTTAGGGGTTGAAAAGGTGCCCGAAGTAAGTTTTGTTTGAAAAAACTTAGTGTTTTTTTCATACTTTGACCAACGATTAGTCGTGTGTCAAGACTCCGAAACGTCAATATTTTATATAGAACCTGATATTTTTTTCTGCGTACAATAATGTAGGCTCAATACATCAAGGATACGTAGACGTTCAGATCGTCATTTTAGGGGTTGAAAAGGTGCCCGGAGTACGTTTTGTTTGAAAACTAGTTGTAAAGTGGTCAAACTTTAGATGGCCATAACTTTGCGCTCGGACGTTCGTTTTGCGCGTTTTTTTTTAACTTGAGTATTTTTTTCGAGATCTACGCGGACAAGCGCCATAAGGCGGTTTGGCCGAGTCGATTTTTTAAAAAACACCTTTTATCCCATTCAATTTCAATTTTTCCCCAAATTGGCGTGAAATTTTCAGTTTTATTTACCTATAAGATGATGATACGCAATAGATTTCAATGTAAAAATCCCGGGGTAATGTAGCTGTGAATGTCAATTTCACTTCTGCGGTTTCAATTTTGAAAATAAAGCTGACTAATTTTCTCGACATTTAAAGTTGACTAAAATAACCTTACAGTTAAATACTAAGTTTTTTCAAACAAAACTTACTTCGGGTTCAGGAGCGCGGACTACAACTAGAAGGAGGAATGAAATGGATATAGCTCCTGCTCGCATGGCTAGAAAGTGTAGTACGTGCAAGCAAACAGGTCATAAAAAGAATTGCTGCCCCGACAGAAATCAGTAGTTGTTGTTGCTTGTTGGTTTTTATGTTTTTTCTTAAGTTGTACGATCGTTGTTTCCTTATGTAATCTTCCAAGAATATATAACATGTCTTGTGTCGTTTAATAGTTAGTATGTAATTTAACATTTATTACTCAGTTAATGTGTGACGTTTATTTAACTTATATTTTATTTTTTATTTCTGTTCGCATATATAACACATATTTAATTATTGCATGTGTTAAAATATTTATTTGAGTTAATCACTGAAATTAACTATATGCTTTAAAAATTAAAAAAAATCAATAATTTTTTTTTAATTAAAAACACAGCCGAATATGATTTAAATAGAGGCAACGTCTTACCAAGTATTTGTAAAACGGGGGAAAAAAATATAAATTGTATAACGTGGACTGATCCACGTTATACAATATATTTTGTATAACGTGGATCAGTCCACGTTTTACAAAATATATTTGTAAAACGTGGATCAGTCCACGTTATATAATTTATTTATTTTTTAATTTTTCGTTGACTGCTTCTGACAGCCGAAAAAGTTTTTTGGGGTATAACGTGGATCAGCCCACGTTATACCCGTTTTGGTATGTAAATTTTTGAATATTCCCTTTTGATTTATACCGTGTATTTTTATACCCTTTAGGCTCCGGACTCTGTTTCCGAACATGATACATGACCCTTTGCTTCTTACTTTATTTAGTCAATTATGAAGTCTTGTTTTGATTTAGCCACCAACTTGCTAAATTTGTAAAATACAAATTAAATCGAATTTCTTTGACACGGACAAAGCAAACATTTTAAGGGTCCTCTTATTTTCTTCTTGACCATTCATAGTCGAAACTCACCGACTTATTTAGTCCACAACACTCTTTATTTACTTAGAAATTCTTGAAACCGACATATTTCTGATCGAAGGCTGAAGTAGCACTGGTAAAATGAATAAAATAAATAAAATATTCCTCAACCCGCTAAAAATAGATTGGATAATCAATTTGTTAAAATCGGTTGAATATGAAACAATCCATATATATTATCCGCTGAAAAAAATGGAGTATAAATTAACCACGGATAACTCACCAAAACACTTTCTTTTATAGAGGGTAACATGGGAGAAGGCAGAAGTTCACGTACGGTTCCATCAAATTCAGTAGCTTTTGTTCAAATGATGTATTTAAATTAAAAAACACATTAAATATGTACAATTAAATTTAGAATCCAATTATTAGAACTTGAAGTCGTATGAAAGGAAGGCACATGTCATTCGATAAGTTAGATGGAAGCCGTAACGTTAATTTTTTATTCAATAACTCATAGATAATATGGGCGTCTTAACTCATTTTTTATCGATATTAAATGTGGAAGGATAGGATACTTTATTTGTTTTTGTCTGATCCGTTGATATTCGTGAACCAAGCACGTTAAGGGCTTTCAACTCATTGGGTCCATTACATATACCTTTGTTTGCCCGTATGGTTCTCTGAGTAGCCACTTATAACGTGGTCCAGATGAAGTATGCAAATTCATGATGAAATGGGGACCTCCATGTAGAGTGTTCTAGAGAGTCATAATTAATTGCAAGCGGGAAAATATGTCAAAACATCTCCTCAAAAGGTATTAGCAGACATCATTCTTAGTTCCAAATATACAGGATCTGTTCATTGTAATATACAAACGATCTACGCATTTGTAGTTTTAGAGTTTTCTTCAAGATTGATGTAAGGTAAAACTATTTACGGCTCCACGTCGTGAAGCGACATCATATGCTTTGCTAAAATAGATTTCGTGAAAAATTGACTTACATATTATTATGTTAGCTTTTCACCCCTAGTGATAATGTATGTAGTGAACGCAACAAGCACGGAAATAAGTTCTTTAATAGCAACGGAGCCAAATTTGAACTTTATGAGTTCTAAGTTCTACGATAACGATATCAAGCCTTAGTATTGAGTTCTAATAATTTTTTGTACATTTTTAGTAAAATTTCATATTACAAATATAGAGTTTAGACTAAACATGTTGGATTGACCAACTCGACAGTAAACTTCAAGCTCTGCCCCTACCTTTGATTGAAAACTCAAAAGTAACTATTACAATTTACAAGGGAAGGTTAGTACGTAGATCAAATTGTGACAATAGAAGAAAATACTGAAGGAGAAGAAGGAATAATAGGCTCAGAAAGAAAAAGGGAGAAGAGAAGCACTAAATTCGTAACTTATTATTGCTAACCGGGCCATTGGGGTGGTCTTTAATTTTTACCCCTCAAATTTGAAATCTTTAACTTTTGCCCTTCTCTTAATACTATGAAGTTTGGGGTTTGAACCCCGGCTCAGTAAAAAATTAAAAAAAATTAAAAAATCGCAAGGCAGAGTTTATAGCAAGTTTCGCAAGGCAGAGTTTGTAGCAAGTTTCCCTTGTAGCAAGTTTCGCAAGGCAGAGTTTGTAGCAAGTTTCGCAAGACAGAGTTTGTACCTGCAGGCAGAGTTTGCATAGTAGAGTTTCAAACTCTACCCGCATGTAGAGTTTTGTATGCCTGCAAGTAGAGTTTGCGTTCAAAATTCTGCCTGGGGCATGCAAAACTCTACCTGCAGGCAAAGTTTCAAACTCTACCTGCAGGTAAAGTTTTGTATGCCTGCAGGCAGAGTTTTGGATGCAAAACTCATGCAAAATTCTACCTCAGGCAGAGTTTCAAACTCTACTTGCAGGTAGATTTTTGCAAACTCTGCCTGCAGGGAGAGTTTTGTATGCGTGCAAGTAGAGTTAGCATTCAAAATTCTGCTTGAGGCATGCAAAACTCTGCCTTGTGAATCCCAACTTATGCCTTGTGAATTTTTGATTGAGCAAGGGTTCGAATCCGGAACCAAGGGGCGTCTAGGGAAGGGCAAAACTGAAAGACTACTAATTTAAGGGGCAAAACTTAAAGACCACCAATTTAATGGGCAAAGCATAAAGACCACCAATTTGAAGGGCATAATTTAAAGACCACCCAAAATGAAGGACAATCCCCCTAAAAAAAAAGTTGCCAAGCCCTATTCCCTTTTACAAGCCCAATAGTTGGATCCCAAATCAGCTATATAAGGCCTTCGGCCCTATTGCTTCTTCTCGGCCCAATTGGCCCAAAGCTCCTTGTGTGAGAGTAAGAATTCATGAGGTAATTTATTTGGGGTCATTTGCACGATTTCCCTTCAAAGGCGCTGGTCTTTAATTTTTGGCCCTCAAATTGGTGGTCTCTAATTTTTGTCCTTCGCTAAAAAATTTTTGGTTTCGGGTTTGAACACCCGCTCAATAAAAAACATTTTTTAAAAAAGCCGCAAGGTAAAGTTTGGATTCGCAAGACAGATTTTTAAGCTCTAACTTAAGGTAGAGTGGTGAAAGCAAAATTCTGCCTTCAGGCACTTTTTTTTTACTTGGTTGGAATTTTACAAACCTTTCCTTAAAGTCTGAATTTGCCTGAATAGGCCTAACTTTGCTACAAACTTCTGCCCTGCGATTTTTATTTTTATTTTTTTATATGTATTTGACTGAGCGGGGATTCGAACTTAGAACCCATGATTTTTAGAAGAAAGAAAAAAATTAAAGATTTTAAATTTGATTGCCAAAAATAAAGACCAGTGCCTTTGAAGGGCATTCCGCACAAAAAAAGGATTTATTTGGGCATCGCTATTTAATATGTACATATTTTTGAAATTTTTGCAAGTCTATCCGCTTAGGAAAAGCTTGAGATATGTTGTTTCCAAAGTTATATGGCTAAAGTTTAAGAATTTATATCTGAAGTTCAAGCAAAGAGCAATTGAACTTTAGCCGTATGTGTATGAACTTCAAGCAAAAGAGGCTGAGGTTCATGCAAAATGACTTAATCAAGCCACATATTGTTTAAATTTAGGCAAAAATGGCTGAAGCGAAAACAAAAATAACTGAACTTTGGAAAAAAGATGAACTTCAACCATATATATCTGAAGTTCAGGTAAAAATGGCCGAACTTCAGTCATTTGACACTTCAAAGACCGCATATCTAAAATTGTTTCGAAATTGGTAAACTTGTAAATTTTCACACACTACGAATATGACTTAAATGGTGATCTCAAAATCAGGTGGATGTGGACATCGGCCGACATGCTTACCAGCATTCACCTTGGCTTCGGGCTGATTCATAAATGGACAGGGTTTTGGAAGGCCCCAATTCATGAATTGTTAGTCATATACATTTTGCTGGACCACTAGTAGTTTCAGAGGCGTGGCTCTTCTAGGACCAGAAGATTTAAAGAAAATAAGGTTAACGATTTGACTGGCACTAGATAGTGCGGTACCACTTAATTTTGTCTTCTGAGTTCACAACAATATCGCTATCTTATCATTTCAGTTCTTCAAATGATGTAGAAAGATTCATTTACCAAAACTAGATGACAAAAAGTAATTAGACAAGATGTTATACAAACGTAGAAACTATAAGAACTGAAAGGTAGAGTCCATCTTCGGAAAAATGTAACCTAAAGATTGATACCCCCCTTTCGTGCTTAGATAAAGAAAAAAAACTACCTTCATTCGGATTCTCTAAAAGATGAAAGATCTAACATCCCATAACCATGCAGAAAAGAATTGGTTCTTAGGCGGACTTACGTTGATGCAAGCGATATCATCCAACACCGCTTTATCAAGATTTTTCACTAATTTTTTGGTACATAATAACCGAAAATAATACCTAAATATAAAATATAGGTGACAGATTTTAATAGAAGATCCATGCAACTAGTCAAAAATCATCTAAGTACTTGAGCAATCACTTATTAGAACAAGCTAGTGATAGAGACTCTTAAAGTCTGATTGGAGAGAGAGGGGATGCAATAAAAGTGTGTACATCTTGGTGAAAGAAAAGCTTAGACGACTATCATGATACATTTGAAAAAATAAACATTAATCTCGGGATAATTGTATTAATGTACTTGAAGGTGTTTTATTAAGATGATCATGTTATTGTGATTTGTTTCACTTCTTTATATATCAGCTTACATAAAATTCTGCGTACGTCACTATTCACCAATCTAGCACAGACCTCTTTGTTCTTGCATTCGGTATTAATTGGACATAAGAGGAACCCTTTTGACAAGCCTAACTTTCAGGCCGTCTTCCATTTGAACGATAATAGAAGCACTTGGAGAAATAATTTGATCTTCCACTTGGATATGGTAATTGTATATGATGGTGGCGGCCACTATTTTCATCTGAATGAATGCCATGTCTTTCCCCAAACAAGTCCGTGGACCCGCATTAAATGCTGGAAATTTGAAAGATGGCTCGTGTTTCAGTCCTCCTCTTTCTGAAATCCATCTCTCTGGCTTGAATTCTAAGCAATCTTTTCCCCATATAGTCTCCATTCTCCCCATTGTATAGAAGGATAGCACAATTCTTGTACTTGGATTAACACGGTGACCGCTCGGGAGAAATTCAAAGTCAAGTGGAATTTTATGCTCAATTGCAACTGATGGAAAGAACCTCAGAGTTTCACACAAAGCACCATGTAGATAGACAAGTTTTCTTGTTTCTTCTATTTTGAAAAACTTGAGGTTCTCATCTTCTTTTAGATGCAATTGCTGTTGAATCTCTTCTCTAATCTTTGTCTCTACTAAGGGATTTTTAGCTAAGAGCCAGAAAAACCAAGTGAGAGCTGCACTCGTGGTGTCTCTTCCAGCGAACATCAAATTCAAAATCGTGTCCCTTAAAAATTCTTGTACATTACCCGAATTATTATTTCCATTCGTCCATTGATTGTATGCTTTAATATAGGGAGTAAATAAGTCGAAGTCCTCGTCTTTGATTGTTTTGTGCATCAACTCTTCTTGCTTCCGCGATATGCAAGGATATAAGAACTGATCAAAAGCTTCCCATGCTTGAATGAGCTTCTTCTCTTTACCAATTCTAACCCATTTTTGCAATTTCCATAAACATTCTGGCAAGAAGTGTCTGTACATAAGTGCATCCACCACGTCGTTGAAAGCTTTTTCACATGGCACATAAGGTAAACCAATAGATAAACTTTTCGGATCATGGTCAAGTAACAATTTGCTAATAGCATCAAAAGTGAATCTCTGGAAAATATCTTGCAAATCAAACGTCGTGCCTCGTTCAGCAAAAGCATCAAGAATTGGTCGGAGCCCGTTTTCAATAATGTCCCACATGTTCCTCTCCAACAAAGTTTGGAACTTTGGATGGCTCATTAAAGACATTGTAGTCTTCCTATGAATCTCCCATAGTTCAGAATCAACATTGAAGATTCCATTTCCTAATATATCGAATATTTTACGAAACTCGACACCTTTTGGATAGTTTAAGAAATTTCTACTGAGGATGTGGTGGATATTTGCAGGATCACTAGTAGCCAACATGTTCAAGTTGGCAAGAATAGGACCATTGAACTCAAAAGTGCCCTTAGTTTCTACAAGAACATCAGTTGCAAATTCATGGATACGATGAGCATTTCGAATAAGCCCAGGCAACATTCCAACTAGTGGCCAATTTGTTGGCACATAGCTTAATTTCCACAATATATATCTAACGTACCACCATGTAGAATATGTTAAACATATGATGATAATCAATATAGAAAGAGAAAATTCAAGGATATCCATTTCTTTTTCAAACAAAGAAATGGAGAGGGGACTTGTTTAAGTGACAAGACAGTATCTTTTCAACTTTACATTTTATAAAGAATGTTGGGTGAATAAGACAGGACAAATTTGACCAGAAAAAACAAGGCATGGCCTCATATTTGAATTAGGCATTTTCAAAATCACAATCTTGGACCCCTACATGAGTTGATAAGCACAGGTGTCAATTTAAGCTAGCTAAGACCCCAATGATAGATGGATGTAAGGATGCGAAAATCTGGCAGGTAGGTGTACATACCAGTCATAGAGGATAGATTAGATACTTAGACATATGGTGCCATTTATATCATATTAATTAGTTGTCTCACCAGTAGTATGGGGGATGGATTGAATCCCTCGATCCTTAATTATTAAGAGATTTTTAGTTCGAATCTTAAATGTAGAGAAACTTTTGGTAGGAAGTGGTTTCCCCTTAAATGGACCTACGTGTAATAAAATGAAACTGTAAAACCGACAAAATAAAATTGTTTTTTATTGCAACTAACGCGCTTGACTAATAAGATAGAAAGAGCTTCTATTTCATAGACTTTTCCATATTCTCAATCGGAATAGTCAAGCCAACAATCTTTTTCTTTTATTAGGAATCGAATTCGAAAGAGACTGCATTAATAAGAGGTCCGATCCAAATGTATATTTGACGCCCGTAAAGCATTGCCCTGTGTATTTAAATTTGGTTTGGTATTAACTTTAAAACAAAAACAAAAATATTTTGTTTGATTTGGTATTTAACTAATAGACAGAAGCAAACGGACAAATATAAACATATTTGTTATTTTATATATACACATATAGATATTTTCATTATGGATATGTTTCAATTTTTTCTTCATAGATATTTCCGTCACCTTGAAGTCGATGCTATAATGATTGATAGAGAAACTATTGTCTGATCTGCTTTCTTTCTTTCTGAATCAGTTCAAGTATGGGAAAAAAATAAAATCAAGATTTGAGAACTGAAATTAAGGACTGTTATTCATGGATTGAAAGTTAATTGATACCATAATGCGCGATTTGTATATTCTTGTTGGAATGGAACAACAAAAATCCTCATGTGTTTGTAAACTATAAAGGATGAACCCAATGGTGGAGCCATGCAAAGTTTTCATTAAGGGGATTCAAAATACAAAAATATAAATATACGAAAAAGCCAAGGAGATCTATATATACATCAAAAATAGTTTTAACTTATATATACATTATAATTTTCCGATGAAACCCTTAGCTCTGGATATACCGTCTGTAGAGATGCTCTATCAACAAGTATAGTGTGCTGTGTTTATTGTTGTTATCGGTGTGGCATTTTTTAATGTACACAGGGGAATGTCTTATAAGTTTGCTGGCTGTGTTGATTAAAATCTGTTTTAGTTAAATAGAGAATAGTTGCATCTCATGTTACTGTTTACTTCTCAATTCTCAAAGGTTAGCTTGTTGTTTCAGGACTTAACAGTAACATTATGATGTTCAACAAGTTAAGAGAGTGCTAAACATTGAGATGGTGAAGGGCTTAATCAGAGGACCACAATCTATATAATTCTGAGAGGGAAAGGGAACAAATCAAATCAATGAGATTAGGGGTATATCAATTACTTTGCATTATCCATCACGTCTGAACAAATCGAAAATAATTGCAAAAAATGGGATCAAACCAATTAAATCAGTAAAATTGTAAAATTTATGTTATATTGATTTGATTTGGTTTAAATATTTAAAACATGACTTAATTGGTTTGATTTTCTTTAACCAAAAAAAAAAAAATTGAGTCAAATCGAAACACAAACGCTCCATGTAGCTGAGGCCAATGCTTTATTATTTGGTGTGTTTAAAATCAGCATTCATGTTTAAATATTGCGTCTTGAATCAATGTTGATTGTTACTATGGTAACAGGAAGCATAAACCCAAACTGGCAAATGCAAAAAACCATCACTAAGATCAGAAAACTCAAGATGTAGAATCTATGTTGAATCAGCATTTGACAAAGGTATTAGGACTTGGGTCTCTCTCTTGGGCGTGCATCAAGAACATGTATCTTTACGATTAATCAATTTCTAAATATTTGATTAGATCCTAAAGAGATACCACTTTCTCATGATTTTATCTTGAATCGAGGTCTTTTAACTCAATTTTATCCTATTTTTTTGATGCTATAGGGACATTTCATGATTAATGATTGTTATAGTTAAACCAACATGGTAGCTGATACCTTGGCTAATCTAGGGGTATCAACAAATGTAGAACTGTCATCACTTATGGCAGCATCTTTGCTTAATCAGATTAGAACCACAACGAAGATGGACCGAATAAATTCCTCAGCATGGTCAACTCGTCTGGTTAATGTATTTGAATTAACCACATATTCATTCTTACGCGTACGAATACCTATTTCTAGTAGTTTGTTTCACTCCTTACTCTTTATATCCATCTTCGCCCAGGCTAACGCGGCCTTACTTATTCAGGGGAGAGAGTGAAGCCTCGAAAAGGCTGTGGAGGTGGCCTCGTTATCCATACCTCGTGTCTGATGAATGGGGGACAGACCGACCCGGATTATTACGAGCGTTGGCGGGTTGGTGACTGGAGATAATCCTCTTCAATTATTCTGGGATCAAAAGGAGTAGGTCTTGCTTCATATTTGTTAATTCATTTCTGGTTTACACGACTTCAACTCCTTTATCTTTCTAAGTTGCTCTCGCTACTAGGGAGTCAAAGTTCAACAAGATCCATGTGGAAAGACCTTACAATGCCTTTTTTGACACTGAACACCTACGTTTACACTCATACCACAGAAAAGGAGCCTTAGCATTCAAGGGTATCTCTTATAGCTTAGGTTACTATTTGAGAACTTTAAGGGGAGTCCTCCTTACTAATTTTTGGCATTAGACTTAGTTTAGTCTATAATAGTCTAGTGCACTGTATAGGTTTTTAATGTAGAATGCTCAAATTGTACAAGAATGAGTTTGTTCATTCCTCACATAGGATGGAGAGGCTTGGCATGATGATCCCTTCTTTTTCTGTACACTTTTCTAGATAGTAATCTACTGGTAGGCATCCGAGCCAAACCGGACCCCTCCAGTCTCCACCACAAGGAGACCTTATTTAAAAGAATCACTCCTATCTATCTGAGCGTGAATCCAAATTAATCAGGCAATAAATTTCGAATATATACCAGATATTCATACCAAAATATGTCTCTTTGTGGAAAATTTTAAAGGAAGGTTTATTAAGCTTATAATTTGTGAAGAAAGGCATTTCTAGTTCTTTCTCTACACCTTATATTCTTAGGTTTTAGTCAAGTGTGCAAACAAAAGTTCCACAATTAATAGTTAAAAAGAAACAAAACACATACAAGATGTAGCGATACTTTTAAATGTGTGAAACCTTTTGAGGAAAATCATACAGACTTGGCCTAAACCGAACATCACCGTGCTAAGAAGATCTTTGTAATAACTTGACCCAATAACTAACATCAAAGCCTATGGTTTGGGAAAGGGTATGGAGATGGATCAGTTTACTGCCTTCTCGAAGCTTGGGAAACACACACATAAGAAGAAGCTAGCACGTGAACTTAGAGGTCATATATATTCGAATAATGTAGATGTGGCACAGCTAATCTCCAAATAGCCCAGGAGGTGACGGGCCCTGTGGAACTTAATTCGGGAAGCTTAGTGATGTGCCATGAGGAACGTAGTTTGAGGTGAAAGATTGCAAGGTGCGCTAACAAAAGTCCCACATTTATATCCCACAAGGGCGGATCCACACCATTGGGTGTGAGTTCGCGGGAACCCACAACTTTTATCCGAACCTTGTATTTATAATGTGAAACCCTTCAAATATATACGAAATTTGAGTTGAGAACCCAATAACAATAGACACTGCTAGCTGGGAACCAACAAGCTTCAAATCCTGAATCCGCCTCTGTGCCCCACATGTTCCTCTCTAACAAAGTTTGGAACTTTGGATGACTCATTTAAGGACATGGGGGTCTTCCTATGAATCTCCCATAGCTCAGAATCAACATTGAGGATTCCATTTCCTAATATATCGAAAATTTTACGGAACTCAACACCCTTCGGATTGTTTGAGAAATTTTTGCTAAGGATGTGGTGCACATTTGCAGGATCACTAGTTTCTAAAAGAACAGCAGTGGCATATTCATGGATACGATGAGAATTTCGAATAAGCCCATGCAACATTCCAACGAGAGGCCAATTTATTGGCACTGAGCTAATTTCCACCATCTATTTCTAAGGTACCACCATGTAGAACAAGTAAAAAACTTGATGATAATCAAGAGAGAGAGAATTCAAGGGCACCCATTGAATCGAAGTTTCTTTATCAAACTAGCTTTAGTTCTCTCAGTGTTTTTTAGGACCCTTATGAGCTTTTAAGTAGTATATTTTTTCTTCAGAAGGGGAGGAACTTTACATTACAATTTATAAAGAAAGATGTATTTCATAAGTAATACAAAGAAGTCATAAAAGACTGAAGTGGTAAATTCACCAAAACCTTTTTAGTTTCAAAAAGTTACAATCCCTCAACCAGAATTTGCAGGCACCTCTTACTTATATAAAGGTAAATTCAACTAATTTACGTATCTTCCACTACAAATATAAACCACAGAAGACAAGAATTATCAGGCATTGAGTTAAAACAAATAACAAAACAATGTGTTATTTCCCATTAAACCCTTTATGTAAAAGCCAAATCAGAGAAGGAAAAGCAAGAGATTTATGGACTCATTATTGAGTTAGTCATTTTCCAATCACTATAATCGAGCCTACATGAGTATCAGCAAGCAAAAGTGTCAATATCATATGGCTGAACAGGAAAGATAAGGATCTGGGATTTGGTAGGGAGTTATACATATCAATCATTTTGTTTTGATAACTGTGGTGTATGGAACAACTTGTGCGCACCTCGACTAATCCCACGAGGTACTTGCTACCTCCCACCAGTACAGGTACCGAGTAACTCTGTCTACCAAGAACTGGACAGATGAGAAGAAATCACCTAGTGTAAACTTGAGACCTCATGGTTCTCAACCCACTTCATTGACCACAAGGCAACGCCCTTGAGTGTTGTTGTTATGTCATACATATCAATCGTAAAGGATAAGTTGGACACTGGTGCCA
This sequence comes from Lycium barbarum, assembly GCF_019175385.1. Taxonomy (NCBI): domain Eukaryota; kingdom Viridiplantae; phylum Streptophyta; class Magnoliopsida; order Solanales; family Solanaceae; genus Lycium; species Lycium barbarum. Next base: position 128,664,760 of record NC_083344.1, read on the forward strand.
TTCATATCTGATATCACATCAGTTCCATCATGCTACCCTTTGGGTGCATGATTTAGGTTAATAGGAAAAATCAATATATTTTCAATGTCGTTTCAGGATTAAAAGATAATGTATTTAGTCTCTTAGATAATGACCTAAATGGTTCAACATACCCTCGGAACACATTTTTATAAATGGTTCAACATACCACTGTTTTGTGACATCTTTGGCTAACGCAAGGATTTGTTAAATTATATCACATCTACATTTAGCATTAAAATTTACAGGACACCTTTGACTTTTGATATTTCATGTAATTCATTGAAATTTCCAGAAAAACTGGCCTCTTGGTGCCGAACAGTCCAACTCCACCTGTGGGATTATACTGGGTATGTTGGTGCCGAGCAGTAAGTGTTTGCCATCAATTTTTACTAAACACAAGCCCTCACCAAGACGACGAATAAAGAACCAATTAACATTCAGGCCCCAATAAGAAAAAGAGGATAATTCAGGATTTCAAAGAACAAGAAACTATTTTCAACCTATAGGAGTGAGTAATTTGGTCAGACTTACAATCACCGTCACTGCAACTATACATAACCTAATCTCTAAAATGTGCATTTGAACAACCCTGTATATGCTGATCCGGGGATTATAATCAATTAGGGTGGTTTTGGAATGAGACAAGTACATCAAATGCTAAAGAAACAGAGAATCAAAAACCGAAGAGCACCTTGAAAGATTGGAAGAGAATGTAATCCAACTTTTTTCCAGAAAATACCAAATTGTGAACACCTCCAAGAACTAGTGCAAGTTCCATCTCAGTGATTTTGTGACTCAAGAAGGATGTTTGTGGCTGTATTAACATCATTTCTTGAATGGATGAGTGCCTGCCTTGCCGAGTTCCTATCAAAGCCCATCGACACCAGCATAGCAATAGCGTCTTCTGGTGGCTCTGGGGTGGATGAAACTGGAGCTGGGTAATTCCCCTGAAATATGCAGGAGAAAGCAGTAGACTCATGTTAGAGCATTCATGATCTTTCAAGAAGGAGCATAGAACCTTTAGATGAGACTGAAGTTGGTTTTCCATTGGAACACACCAAGAATCAATTCATTGGTGATGAATATGGGTTCATCAATTCACTCATATTTTGAACAAAGTGACCTCTCAATTCCATCAGTCCAGATAAAATGTGAAATTCAACGACATAAGTGAAAAATGTGAAAGCAAAACTTAACTGACAAAAACTCTTTAACATAAAAACAAGATTCCAGAGTGCAAATAGCAGTTCATTTAGTTCAATCACTTGCATTAGCCATCTGGACGTTGTGGCTGAAATAAGGGTCAGATTTTCCAGTAGACATGGAGAGGACAAGCAATGTTTAATCATTACCATATTCTCATTTGAACATCAGAAAAGGTAACTTTGCAGTAGATATCACAGTTCTGTAATTTCATTATTCATTTTTCTTTCGTTGTCTCTTTTTTTCCCTCTCAATCATTTCACTTACATATTTGGATTATTTATTCTTCTTTTCTTTGTCTCCTTTCCCCCCCTCAATCATTTCAGTCACATACTGGAATCAATAAGAGATCTTGAAACTTCTGAGATTCTACGACACATACTCATCTGAAAGTAACCATGGAAAATAGAACTTTGGGGAAATTATCATTGGTCAGTACTCGTCTCCCTGACCCTAGTTTTCTTTATTCATGTGTCTATTTGCCTTTTCATCTTTCAATATTCTTTCTGCTCCACCATCCTCGCACCCAATCCACCGCAGGGGTGTCTCTGTCTCTCTCTCACAACACTTACTTTTTCAAATAGACCCTACCCTCCCCCCCCCCCCCCCCCCCAAAAAAAAAAAAAAAAACCTGCCCCAATAAATTAAAAAGTACTTAATTTGTGCTATCATCATTGGATTGCCAAAACAATGTAGGAAGTGAAGGAGGGCTATACCATTTGCTGAATTCTAGAAACAATTCTAATGTTCTTTGGCCTTGGAAGCACATATGGAAGACTATGATTCCATATAAGGTGGCATGTTTTGTATGGTTAGTTGTCAAAGGGCATGTTTGACACAGGATAAGCTACAAAAAAAAGGGACTTCAGCTATGCTCTATCTGCCCTTTTTGTGGAAGACTGCAGAGACAAATAATAATTTGTTCCTGCATTGCAGAGTTACCACCCAACTCTGGGATATCTTTTTGGCTAGGATAGGTTTGAGCTGGACAATGCCAGGGTTCACTGGAGATGCTGTCTTGCTGAAACAGAAAGGGGGGCACCAAAACTCAAAAAAGAAGATGGAGCATAATCCCAGGATGCATATGGTGGATTATTTGGAAGGAAATAAATTTGAGATTTTTTGATGGCAAAAGCAATTTAATCCAAAAGATAAAGCTCAGCTGCATTTTGCTATTTCACTTTTGGTGCAAACAGGAATACAAAGAGGACACAGTGGCTCTACTTCAACTCCTAGAGTCTCTATTGTTTTCCTTTGCATTTAGCAGTTTTTTTGCTCACTTTTAACTCTGTAAATACTGGCTTAACAGCCTTTTTTTTTTTGTGATTAATACAAGCTGTTACCATTATCAAAAAAAGAAAACATGGTTTTAGCTGCTGTACTAGGAGAGGCAACAGGTTGTTCTTCGCACAAGTTCTTTCACTTGAAGCCAAGGCATATAGAAAAACTCCAGTATTCTCTGTTTCTCTTTTTTGGGTAAATAAAGGTAAAGTATTCTCAATTATGTTTGGCGTAAGGCGATGAAGAGAAGATAATAGTTGTGGATTACAGATGGCCAGGGAGAGGACGTGAGATATTGATGGGAAATAAATAGTAACTATTTCTCCTTCAGAATTGGATACTTGTGAACATCTCGATCTCTAATAGCCATGAAGGGATATCTTATTTGGGTCAGTGTTGTGAAAGGCGAGCGCCATCTCGCCAAAGTGGCGAGGCGTGGCTCTGCCGCCTTTTAGGGCTGTGGCGAGCTCACCTTCAAAAGGCGAGCCAAAGGCGCTAATGGCGCCGAGGCGAGGCGACAGTGGGTATTTAAAAAAAAAAAAAAAAAAAGCAATTAAAAGTTGAAGACTTAAATGAAAACAACTGCTAGGGTTTTTTTTGCCTCTCTCTCCTTCAAGCTTTTCAGGTACGCTCTCTTTCTCCTTCTTCTTCTTCTTCTTCTTCTTCTTCTTCAGTTCTTCTTTCTTCCTCCTCTGTTTTCTTCTTCTGCTTCTTCTTCTGTTCTTCTTTTTTTTTTCTGGCGACTCCTCTGTTTTCGGCGACTTCTGCAATTTTTTTTTTCCTCCTTCTATTCTCTTCTTCTTTTTCTACTCTGTTTTTTTCTTTTTCTATTTTCTCCTCTGTTTTTTTTTCTCAACTGCCAGTGAGGCAGTGACTGTATTTTCTCCTCTGTTTTTTCTGTTCAATAATTATTGAGTCATTGACTCACTCAAGTTCTAAACTTTTAGAATCTACTATCTACTTTTAATTTTTGAATTGAAATATTTGCTAATATGTTATTGCTCGTGAGATTTTGATTATTTATATATGCAATTAAATATTTTAATTTTTTGGTATTTATTGGCGCCGCACTTCAAAAGGCGAGCGCCTCGCCGCACTTCAAAAGGCGAGCGCCTCGCCGCACTTCAAAAGGCGAGCGCCTCGCCGCTCGCCTCGCCTTAAGGCGAGGCAGGCCCTTGTCGCCTTTTGTCGCCGCGCGCCGTCCAAAACACTGATTTGGGTATTAAGTGCTTTATACAATTGGAGTAATACTGGTCCATTTTTAGGCCAGCCAATCCAACGAAGATATGTGTTTTAGATGACTGACAGAGTCACACAAGCAGGACTCCTTTGCATTCCAAGGCAGCAACTAAAATCAGGCATTTCTTTCAACTAGCCTGACACTGAGACACACTCAGCTTTCCCTTAAAACATCAAAAGAGTTAACAACTACATTATTAACTAACTAAACCAAGGCATCAAAAACAATACTTAACTAACTAAACCAAGGCATCAAAAACAATACTTGCCTCCATTTGGCGACCTGCAAAGATTGGTACATTTCCTGGAGCATTTCTTGCTGGTGCTGAAGGCGGTGGCGTGTTACCAATCGATGGCAAAGAAAGTCGAGCAAAGAAGGATGTAATAAATCCTGGGAACTAAAAGAAGAAAATTGATGCAAGTCAGCTTCTTAATAAAACATCATGGCAAACTGTGTCTTATAAAAGGCCCAATATTAGCATCTCAAGCAAGAAATTATTTGGAGAACATCATTTCAAAACCATAAAATCAGTAGGCAAATCAACAGCGGTGCTCAGAGTTCTCTGCTTCTATGAAGCTTATCTACTTGTTCCTACATTGCATTACGATATCTGGGCTGATAATTACCTTCAGCGGGAAAGAATGTAGGGAACTCTCAAGATTTAAAAAAAAACAAGTGCAAGCATTAGCTTGGCCTTCCAGCAATAGCATTCAGCCTATAACTGAGCATTTGGTGAAAAATGGTGCCTAATAATTTCTTGTAGTCAAGGGGAAAGGAAAAACACAGGTTGAGTCATGAGACTCAAACTTGTGTCATGGAATGTTAGGAGATTGAATGATCTGGGGAAAAGAAGGTCAATTAATAGCCTTCTTCTAGATCAATGGACAGCTGATATTATATGTTTACAGGAATCAAAATTAGAGGGGTATTTTCAGGATCTTATTAAACAAATTTGGGGTGGAAGATGGGTGAAATATGCATGCTTAGAAGCTAGTGGTACCAGAGGAGGGATTCTTATGCTCTGGGATTGCAGAGTATGGAAGGGGGAAGTACTTCAAATAGGTGCATATACTTTAACTTGTAAATTTGAGGCACTGTTACAGAATTTTAACTGCCACATATCAGGAGTCTATGCTCCAAACTGCAAGAAAGAAAGGAGGAACGAGGAACTGGGAGCAGTCAGAGGACTGATGGAGGGTCCATGGGCTGTATGTGGTGATTTTAATGTTTGCAGGTTTGCCTCTGAGAAGAGGAACTGTCTGAGGAGATCCTCAGCTATGGTAGAATTCTAAGATTTTATTGATGACATGGAACTTCTAGATTTGAACTCAGAAGGAGGAACTTTCACTTGGTTCAGCGGAGATACTCATAATAGAGCATCCAGAATAGACAGCATTTTGTGCTCGGCTGAATGGAATAATCAATTCAGTAACATGAAGCAAACCACACTCCAAAGACTGACCTCTGATCATGTACCAACTGCCCTATTGTGTGGTTCCTGGGAACATAGTAAAGCATACTTCAAATTTGAGAATTGGTGGCTGAATACTGAAGGTTTTGTGGGCAGAATCAGCTCTTGGTGGAATTCCTTTGTTTTCTTTGGGAGACCTGATTACATTTTAGCTTGCAAACTTAAAGCTCTAAAAGGTAAACTTAAGGAATGGAGCATGAATGAACAGGGGAATTTGAAGATCAAAAGGGTCAACTTGCTTGATCAATTGGCAAATTTGGACTCTGTGCTTGATAGAAGAGCTCTGACAGAGGAGGAGGCAATCAAGAGGGCCTCTACACTTATGGAGTACGAAGAGCTATTAAAAAATGAAGAGACTGCATGGAGACAAAGATCCAGGGCTTTATGGTTGAAAGAAGGCGACGACACAAGATTTTTCCATAACACTGCCAATGCTCATAAGAGAAACAACAATATTGATCATCTGGTGGTACAAGGGGATCGCATAGCGGAACCAGAAAGAGTCAAGGAGGAAATCATTTCTTTTTATAAAAAACTCTACACAGAGACAGAGAGCTGGAGGCCTACTGGAGACTTGATTAATCACCCCTCAATTACAGAAGCAGAGAGGGATTCCCTTCAAAACAGATTTGAGGAACAGGAACTATATAGCTGCCTGAAGCAGTGTGCTATAGATAAAGCACCTGGTCCTGATGGGTACACAATGGGGTTTTATATCAAGTGTTGGGATGTTTTAAAGCAAGATATAATGCAGGCTTTTCACAATTTCCATGATCAGGAAATGTTTGAGAAAAGCTTCAATGCTACTTATATTGCCTTGATCCCCAAAAATGCAGGGGCAGAGGAGCTGAAAGATTTCAGACCGATAAGTCTGATAGGAAGTTTCTACAAGCTTTTATCAAAGGTTTTGACTGAAAGGTTAAAAAAGGTGATGGATAAACTAGTGGACTCTCAACAGATGGCCTTCATCAGAGGGAGACAGATAATGGATGCTGTGTTAATTGCTAATGAAGCAGTGGATTCAAGAATTTCACAAAACAAGCCTGGCATTGTGCGCAAACTGGACATTGAGAAAGCATATGATCATGTGAATTGGGAGTTTCTTCTTAGAATTCTAAAACAAATGGGTTTTGGGGAGAAATGGATCAGGTGGATCAGGTTCTGTTTGTCCACTGTCAAGTTTTCCATTCTTATCAATGGTGCTCCTGAAGGTTTTTTTGATGCTCGTAGAGGGATTAGACAAGGAGATCCGTTGTCACCTTTTCTATTCATTCTTGCCATGGAGGGTCTAAATAACATGATAAAAATAGCCAAATCAAATGGGTGGATCTCAGGTTTTGAGGTAGCCAGAGAAGGCGACAGGAGTTTGGAGGTGTCTCACCTTCAATATGCAGATGACACTTTAATTTTTTGTGATGCAGAAGAGGAGCAGGTTAAGTTTCTGAGATTCATTTTGGTCTACTTTGAAGGAATCTCGGGACTTCATATCAATTGGAGGAAAAGCCATATTTATCCCATTAACTCTGTCCCTAATTGGAGTTGTTGGTCTCAATTTTGGGCGGTGAAGTGGGTCAGTTACCTACTGTCTATCTTGAAATGCCACTAGGTGCAAAGTCAAAATCCAAAGAGATATGGGATGCAATTTTGGAGAAATGTGAAAAGAAGTTGTCCAGATGGAAATCTCAGTATTTGTCTCTGGGAGGCAGGCTTACTTTGATTAATGCAGTGCTTGATTCTCTACCAACTTACATGTTATCTCTATTCCCTATCCCTTCTGGAGTGGTTCAACGACTGGATAAGATTGGAAGATCCTTTTTCTGGCAAGGGAACAGTGACAAAAGAAATTTCCACTTAGTAAAGTGGAAAGAACTGATTATTAGCAAAAAACAGGGTGGTCTTGGTATTAAAAATTTGAAGAATCATAGTAAGGCATTAAAATTGAAGTGGCTATGGAGGTATTCTAAGGAGCCTCAATCTCTTTGGGTAAATGTTATCAAGATAAAGTATGGGGAACTGGATTGCTGGGTCACCAAGGAGGCAAATAACCCATATGGTGTGACCTTATGGAGGTCCATCAGAGCCTGGTGGCCTTTCTTAAAGAGACACTCTGTCATTAAAGTTCAGAATGGTAATAAAACATTCTTTTGGAAAGACAAGTGGTTGGGCAGTAGGAGCTTGCAGGATTCCTTTCCTGATCTGTTTATTTTGGCTCAACATCAGATAAGACAGTGGCTGACATGTGGTCACCTCAAGGTTGGGAGCTGTTTTTCAGGAGAATGATGAACGACTGGGAAATTCCCAGGTTGACTGAACTTTTTAGCCTTCTGGAAACTTTTCAAGGGGTGAAAGATGGAGAAGACTGTTTGTGGTGGACTGGACATACCAAAGGGCAGTATATGGTGAAATCTGGGTACAAGATTATGAACACAACAGCGCCACAGACCTTTATTTGGCCTTGGAAACACATCTGGAAAGTAAAGATACCACACAAGGTTGCTTGCTTTACTTGGTTGCTAGCTAGAGCCTGTTTGGATGGGCTTATGCCTATAAGCTGCAAACAGCTTATAAGCTAAAAAAAATAAGTTGGGGTAGTCTAACTTATTTTTTTTGGGCTTATAAGCTGTTTTCAGCTTATAAGCTGCTTTAGATAAGCTAAGTCAAATGGGCCCAATTATTTTTTTGAGCTTATTTTAAGCACAAAATGACTTTAAGCTGGCCAGCCAAACACTCAAAAAAGCTGAAAACAGCTTATAAGCAACTTATAAGCCAATCCAAACGGGCTCCTAAGGAGGCTGTGCTGACACATGAGAACCTGATGAAGAGAGGCATCACCATAGACTCACACTGCTACTTATGTGGGACTGAAGCTGAAACTGTAGGACACTTATTTCTACATTGCAAGGTCACAAGCCAGTTATGGAAGATTTTTCTCAATCTCAGGGGCATCTCTTGGACAATGCCTAGCAAAATTGTTGAGACTCTTTTTAGCTGGGAGGAGGCTGGGATTGGGGCAAAGAATAGAAGAAATTGGAGGATCATCCCAGCATGTATATGGTGGACAATCTGGAAAGAAAGGAATGCCAGATGTTTTGAGAATAGAAGTAGTACAATTCAGATAATCAAGCTCACCTGTGTTAAGCTACTTTGTTTTTGGTGTACAAATGCATACCCTGAAGATACAGAGACAATCCTAGATGTTCTTGATTCATTTTAGGATTGCAGCTATGCTTCAGTGACTCTTGTTTAATTTTTTATTTTTTTTATGAAGGGGAGCCTTGGCGTAACTGGCAAAGTTGCTGCCATGTGACCAGGAGGTCACAGGTTCAAGCCGTGGAAATAGCCTCTTGCAGAAGTGCAAGATAAGGCTGCGTACAATAGACCCTTGTGGTCCGGCCCTTCGCCGGACCCCGCGCATAGCGGGAGCTTAGTGCACCGGGCTGCCCTTTTTTTTTTTTCCTTCTTTTCTCCTTTTTTTGTTGTAAAGGGGTTTTCAGTACTTCCCCAGTACTGGTCTATAATACAAAATGTTACCTGTTTCAAAAAAAAAAAAAAAAACTTGTAGTCATTCAGAAGTCAGAACAAGGGTTATTCCCATCAACTCAGACAGAAGATGCATGTCCCAACTACATGAAATTCAAGTGCAGAAAAGCAATGATATTGACTAACAGCAAATTCTACATGTGTGCATGCAAGACTATGTCAAATTCGCCAGGCTTCTTTTTTTGGATCAAGCAAGTTCTCCAGACATATAATAACAGAGAAGCGATAAGTATCGCATAAATACCTAATATATACCATGATATTATACTGACTATCTTCAGAGAATGCTAACTCAGTATATATATATATATATATATATATATATATATATAGAGAGAGAGAGAGAGAGAGAAAGTTTTGAAGAACAAGAACAGGGCTAACCTTCACTCTCCTAATACGGAAAATGTTCAAACGATACAAGCAACCTGCAATTATTCCACAGAGCCCGGGTACAATAGATCGTTTCCAGGATGAGAAAAGAAGCTGCAAGATAAAATATCAAGTAAATATTGATGAGAAGAAACTCAATCTAGGGACAATATTTATTTAGAAGCCATGATAAAGGTATAAATACCTGGAGACCAGCTAAATAAATAAAAGTCTTGTCAGAAAAGTGGAGACTAAGTACGCGGAACCGGGTAGAAACCGGAATGTCGAGATAAAAGGGCACAAAGGAAGAAAAAATTAGTCCATAGGGCCCAGACAGGATACTCAAGGAAGGATCTGAAAATGAAAAATTAAAATACATCAATGGCTAAGGAACCTGTTTTTCCAATTCAAGAATAGCAATAAGAAGGCCTCATGCAATAATATTTTTGCAAAAGTAAAACGCAAATTGCATTAAAGTTACCTATACTAATGGAAACTACAGGCGAAACTGGAACAATGTAGACCAGAGACGGTCTTCACCGAAAAAGAGAAGGATCAAACTAAGTTGATTATTTTGGTTTAGCATCATATTAAGCACCTCTTTCCTGCAAACTTGAGGTGAGCGATGCCTTACAAATCAAATGCTGAACAAAGATTTGGCACCTAGAAACTTTAGATTTCCAATTTCCAGCTGTTATTGCCAATTACTACTCCTTGTTACTCTTAACTATGCACATCATACTTCTCAAAGACCAACTGTGTAGCCAGCTCTCTAAATTTGGAGCAGGTTCTGATGATACACTAATTAGCCAGCTGAAGGACTTTGAGAATGTGCCATATAAGTCTAGTTATGACCCAAAACAGCTACTAGTATACAAGGTTCTGAGATTTGCCTAGACAAAGTACTAGCTAACGTAGTGCTTTGTGGTAAGGAAATTTCAGGGAGGTTCTTTTACAAAATTATCAAAAAGAATTCTTTTACAGATAAACCATATTAATAACAAGATAACTTAATACTACATAATCTGAAGGAGCACAAGTATGGTCCAAAGCCTCTAAACCTTTCAAATAGAAACATAATGATTTCTTCCAAACTCTAACTGTATCAGGATCAGACTCTTCACTATTCCGTTTTCTATGGCATTAGAAGCCAGAGATGATTGAGGGTTGACAAAAAATAAGCACTAATTCTTTCAAAGAGATGATCGGTCCTATACACAAAGAACAGTTGGAGTTAGCCCTTTAACAGCTGCTTCTCTTACCTATTATGGATTTCGACTTCCATTTGAGTAATCAATATAAGATACGACAAAAGAGAATGAAAAATATAGACCCCTTCACAAGCTACGACTGTAAAGGAGAATGAAGAATATAGACCCCTTCAGGCTGTTATTTCCATGCAAATTCATAGTAGTAAAAAATAGTTAAAAGCAACATGTGCTCAGTATGCACCGACATTGATGATTTACAATGAAAACTATTAAACTAAGCATGGAAAAATTCAATCAGACACTTCATGGACTGAATCATGATAACCCAAAGAAAAAGAACACATTCCCCTTGAATGATGCAAATATCATGGCCAGAAAGTTTGAGGAAATATTATAAGAAAAGGGGAATCCAGATTTGTAGTTCGTGTTGCTTTTGGAAAGTTTCTACACTTGTAGTTGTTGAGAGAAGTTCCTTCCTGGGTTTCGCTATTTATGTATTTCCATTTATGTTGTAAGGTGTATTATTATTTGATAAGACGCTTAAAGGTGCGTCACAACTTTTGATATCTTCTGGAGATATCCAATTTGCTGTATCTTCGTTGAAACTTGAGCAGCAAGCTACATATAACAAGCTACGAGTCTCGGTAAGCGCATTGGGCGACTTGGACAGCAAGTCAAGAGTCTTTAGGAGGAAAAGACAGCTAAAAAATTTCTCACAAGAATCTGTGAACAGGCTGCTGCAGAGCCTGCCCTCCTAGCTGCCATCCTACTGGGTTATGCAGATTATCCTTGTCTGTATTCTGTGACCTTTTTCTTATCCTTTTCTGCTCCGCCTGCCTCTTATCTCTTCTCTCAATTTCTCTTCTTTTCTGTTTTTTTAAATTAACAAGGGAACCCGCAGCAACTACCCTTCGAGTGCACAAGGTAGACCCTACTCTAGTCTAATAGCCCGCAAACCACATAAGAGAGGTAAACCTACTAGGAAAGCCCTATGCGACAAGCTCGGCCGAGAAAGCATACAGGGGGCTTCGAACTTGAGAACCCCAATTTGAGAGATCACCTACTCAACCAACTCGGCCACCCTTGCAGGTATCTGTTCTCTCAATTTCTGCTTATCACCTCTCAGTTTCAGTACTTTGTCATATCTGCACCACCTCAAACCATCACTATTTCCTTTTTTATAAGGACAAAACATCACCATTTCTTATATCCATATTAGCCCCATCTCATGCCCCACTTCCACCAGTTTTGGAGCTTTAGGAGCCTAAAGAACGCATTCTCTATGTTAGCCACCTCATATAATTATTTTGTACGATCCAGCCTCATTGTTCTGATACTGAAGAACCCAACTCTTTCTACCAATAGATTTTCTAAGCACGGTCACTTCTAGCAAGGTTGAGAAGATTCAAAAAGAAATATCATATCAGATGATTAGAAATGACCAATACCTTTAATAAGTTGTAGAGCAAGAACCTCAAGCAATAAAGAGATGACAAAAGAGAATAGCAGGAAAACCTGCAGAACAAGAGGTAGAAAAGTAAACTACAATGTGGAAAAGAAAGAAAAATAACAGGTAGAAAAGAAAAGGAAAAAGGTATTTACTATGACTTCTATTATTTGCCAATTAGTTGATTTAACACTTGCTGCTTTTATTATTTGTCCATTAGTTTATTAAGCAAGTTGAAGCTGCCCCAATATCTTATCCAAAAAAAGTACTACCTCAATAAGCACTTACAGAATATTTGTTCGAACCGATTTGCCTCTCAAAGACACGGAAGTAGTACAGCAGATATAATCCAAATACAAGTTCAGGGGTAGATGAAAATGTAAAAACAGATATGATCAGCTTCCAGATTTGAAGCTTGTGGAAGATATCCTGGCACAAGCAAAAGGATACATCAATCAGCAGTTCTACTATATTATTACAGGGAATCCTACTGAAACAATGAGATCATACCTAAAAGGCTAAGAAGATAGTAAAAGAGAATAAATCCTCTATAAACAAACTGTATATTAGAAGAAAAAAGAACCCTGTGTTTTATTAATTTCAAAAACTCAGAATGGATTTAGCTATGAGATGAAAACACATATATTACGTTAAAAGAGAATCCTATATTTCTTAAGTTCGAAAACTCATAACAGCTGAGCTATAAAAGCAACATTTATATTAGGACAAATAAGAACCTATTTTTCTTAAGTTCCCAAAACACACAGATGGAGTTGGGTGCTTCTAAACCCATTAGGAATTGTGTGGTATATCCCTCGCTATTACAAATAAGTTACATGTCTTTACACGGATATTGGCAGAGCTCATATCCCTTCACATTCGAACGTTTGGTAGTAAAATAGGAGAAGGTCATCTACAATCTTGTATTGCTATTGGATGATGGGTATTTGGTAAGACAATTAGGCCTATTAAACCTCCATAATGTATTAGCAACCAGTGTTATCAAAAGTGAAAAGCACACTAAGGCTCTAAGGTCCTTTGGGGCTTTAAGCTCAAGACGCAAGTAAAGCGTGGGCTTCAATGAAAAAAGGCGCAAATGGAGGAAAAATACAAATATGTATGTGTAGTCCAAGATTAATAATCATAAGCATGAATAACAAATCTATGGACAAAGAAATTGATTTTTTTTTTTTACAAGAAAGTAAAATATCAAATTTTTAGTATTGCATCTTCAGGATTACGCTCATTGGCTAGGAAAAGTATGCCATGAAGCCTTGATGACAACACTGAAGCGCCCATAAAGCGAGGCAAAGCGCTCAACATGTTTTGTGCCTCGCTTCAGGGCTTAAGCGAGTTTTAAGCACACCTTTGACAACACTATTAGCAACCTTATCAAGTGAGCACATAAAGTCTTCATCACTATTGGATAAAATAGCTTGATGATGTCATAATAAAAAACGAATGTGGTTGCATTTACACTACCGTACATTGTACGAATAAAACCACTTGATATCGATGTTACGTGGACTCTTTTCAAATAACCTGTACTAATACTTGATAAAAGCGTCATAGTACAAGTGGATTCAAGGTCAGCTAGTTGTATCTGCTACTTGTGCTTAGTCATTGTTTATTGTGATGTTTGACTAAGGAGTTACGTGGTTCAAGCTCATAAAGAAACCATTTAACTTTATCCAGGTTTACAGACAAGGAAGAAAACGGTTAAGTAGCTTCAAGGAGTGACAAACCGATCTCATGTTCAATAGATATAGAAAATAACCTCTTTTATCATATCCTCAAAAAGCAAAACATGAATAAATGAAAAATGATCCAGGAATACTGCTACTACATAGCTATGCATGACTTGATGAGAAAGCAGGCTGTATCTTTATCCTCTTAGACATAAATAATGAGTAACAACCACGAAATTACTCTACCTCTGTTCCCTCCCTCCACTCAGAAAAAATAAAGTATGTGTACACCTTAACAACTAAGCTTAGCTGCCACTATGCTTATAATTGGACAAGGGTCAACTAAGCAGACCTCTTTCATGAAAAGAAGAATAAATTAAAAGGCCATTCTCAATTCAATCAAATGTATGAAATCTCGCCAACACCATTAAACAAGTTAACTTGTCGGCCTAGGCTATAGTTGTGTTCATTTCCATCTCGTATTTGAGAGTTGCTACAGTTTGAATCTAGAAATAGAAAAGGAACAACAACAACATACCTAGTGTAATCCCACAAGTGGGTCTTGGGAGGGTAGGATGTACGCAGACCATACCCCTACCTTTATAGGTATAATAACAACAACAACATACCCAGTGTAATCCCACACAAGTGGGATCTGGGGAGGATATAATGTAAGCAGACCTTACCTCTACCTTCATGGGGTAGAGGGGCTATTTCCGATAGGCCCTCGGCTCAAAAGAAAAAAAGAATTTGAAGCAGGGTTACAAGAAAATAAGACGGCAAAACAACAGGATACAAAGCAAATGAAGCACTAAATATAATAGGTCACTATGCACTAAAGATCTAATCATTATATTCTTCTTTTCACATTTCTAGAAACCCTTCAACCTAATTCAACTCAAAACTTAGCCCATTCAACAAAATATACACAGGCAACAAAAAGACCTAATTTGTGAGGCAAAAAAAGCAACATCGTAATAATCAAAAGGTGAAAATTGTTCCGTCAGTATCTAAATACACAAATCCACAAAAGAAATATTATCCCCAAAAAAAAAAAAAAAAAAAAAAAAAGAGCCGAAACAAAGAGAAACCCAGAACGATAATGGGTCACTATGCACTAAAGATTCAATCTCTATATTCTTCTTTTCACATTTCTAGAAACCCTCGAATCTAATTCAACTCGACAATTAGCCCATTCAACAAAATATACACCAGGACAAATTAAGCCCTATTTGGTGAGGCAAAAAAGCATAATCAGTGTAATCAAAAGGTGAAAAATGTTCCATCAGTACCTAAATACACAAATTCATCATTGTCTAAATACACAAATCCATCAGTATCTAAATACATATATTCATCACTATCTAAATACACAAATCCATCACTGTCTAAATACACAAATCTACCCCAAAAAAAAAAAAACACCAATTAAAACAAAAAAGAAGCGAAACCCAGAAAGTAGAAGTACCTGATAAGACCATCCTAGCTGATTTGCACGACCTCGTACGCCAAATATGATGGTAAAAATGGTACACGCAATAACCAATGCCCTTGTCACTGGTGCATTGTCTATTTCAAAAATTACAACATCAAAGTGAAAATTCAATTAGAAAACAAGCAATTGTTACATCAAAAAAAGTGTATATAAATAGAAATTGAATTGGGATTAATACGTACTGAAACCAGATGGGCCGACGTTCATTTTTACAGCGATTACAACGAGCTTTTTACCCTTCTATTTCACCACTAATTTACCACTTTGGGTTTGTCCCAATCTCTTTACCGAACAAAGATCTGCTAAATCCTACCTATTTACTGAGTAGAAATAGGAAACTAAGATCAATTTTACCTTGCTATTTTAGTAGTTTGACTGGTCACACACTTGGGGTCCTTTGGTTTGTTCTTCACCGAGATCAATTTTTCGCAAGTTAAAAATAACCGCGTTTGTTGAAAACCCTTCACTTTTTGTTTTTAATTGACAAGACAACATAAACCAGAAAGAAAAAGAAAAAACAATAAAAACATGTGATAAATTGAAAATTACTATTTTCCTTTTTTGTAAAGTATGAGAAAACTATATTGATGTTAAGTTATTGTTAATTATATTGATGTTAAGTTTCTTTATAATTTTAGTTATTTCTGAGATTTGAAATGTATATAAATCTAACTTAGGGCCCGCTTGGCCATGAGAATTATTTACTTTTTTTCGGAAAACTTTTTCACTTTTTTTTAAAATCAATGTCTTATCGTGAAGTTGTATTTAGAATTTGAAAAACACCAAAAACCTTATTCTCACATTTTTTTTCACTTTCATTACATTCAAACAACTAAATATTATTTGCAAAAACGATAACCAAACACAACTTCAACATCAAAATTCCAACTAAAGTGAATAATTTTTTGTTTTCATGGCCAAATGCCTACTTATAAGTATGATTAAAATATAGCTTGAGGAAAGAAAATGCAATAATTGACTATCGAGTTATATTTACCGGCTTACTTAAAATCACAATATCTTTAAGGGGTGGGCGTTCGATTCTTCAGTTCGGTTTTATCAAACTTCAGTTTGGCTATTTCGGTTTCGATTTTTTGAAGGTGGACACCGAACACCGAACCAAACTAGTTCGGTTTGGTTTTTTGAAGTTTGGTTCGGTTTGGTTTCGGTTTTTTCAATTCGGTTTTTTTTATATGATATTAGAAGCGATTCCATTTATACTAATTCATATTCTCAAAAGCAACAAAACATAAAACTAACAAATTAAAATCAAAATCAAAATCAAAATCAAAATCAAACAAACAGGATACATAAGAACAGAAAACCATAACCATAATATAGGATTACTAGGTGTTATATACATACGGTAAGAATAATTAAGAAAATACATAAAGGACATACATTAATCCTAAAGACACATCCCGGTCATCTTTCTTTGTTAAGGATATTTGATTTTCTCAACTGAAGTGGAAAATTAGGGATACAAAAACAAAAGAGAGCTTATTACAATTGAGTTTTTTTTTTTGCTTAAACTTAATGGGTCTGGACTATTTTAATTTTTTTGGGTAATATATAAATTTCGGTTCTTCGGTTCGGTTTCATCAAAGTTCGGTTCGGCTATTTCGGTTTCGGTTTTTTGGAGGTGAACACCGAACCAAACTAGTTCGGTTCAGTTCTTTCGGTTTCGGTTTCTTGAAGTTCGGTTCGGTTCGGTCCAGTTTTTTGATTTTCGGTATTTATGCCCAGCCCTAATTTGAAATGTATATAAATCTAACTTAGGGCCCGCTTGACCATGAGAATTATTTACTTTTTTCCGGAAAACTTTTTCTCTTTTTTTGAAAATCAATGTTTGATCGTGAAGTTGTATTTGGAATTTAAAAAACACCAAAAACTTTATTCTCACATTTTTTTCACTTTCATTACATTCAAACAACCAAATATTATTTGCAAAAACTATAACCAAACACAACTCCAACATCAAAATTCCAAATAAGGTGAATATTTTTTTGTTTTCATGGCCAAACGCCTACTTAGAAGTATGATTAAAATATAGCTTGAGGTAAGAAAATGCAATAATTGACTACCGAGTTATATTTACCGGCTTATTAAAATCACAATATCTTTAACTAGGAAATATATCCGTGCTTCGCGCGGTTATTAAAAACACAAGGATAATTAAATTTATCAACAATTTTTTTCTAATACTCAAATATTAAAAAATAACAAAAAAGTAGACTCACGTGAAGAGATTAAGAATATTTCAACGTGTATTAAACGTTAGTGTCGTGACATCAAATGGCAGAAAATTGAAGTAGAATGAAAATATATTTTCATCTAAAAGTGAAAACTTATAGTGATATAATGACGAAATATTTGTTCGAATCATAAATTTTAGCAGTGTTGAGCGTCTCTCAAGAAACCCCAATCAATGATTATAAGAGTATTGCTCTTGATAAAATATTTGATGTTGTCACACATATTTCAATTAGAAATCCAATAATATTGAGTTATTGAAGAAGTATTATTTTTCAATTAATTTCATCTTCTCTATTTTAATGTGTCCAGAAAAGTATAAAAACTTCAACTTCATATACGAATTATATCATCTCATTCTAAAATCAGTTCCAATTAAGATTAATGTTGAGTATATACAAGTTGGAGATCTAGTTGCATTTGAGTTATATTTGATTCACTTTTTAAGAATACTTACATATAACAATTTTGCCCGTGTTTTGTAACTGAGGTTATTGCCACATGAAATACATATATCTTCTTCTTTTCCTTCAAGAAACACTTACACATGATTAAATAATAATTGCACCATAAGTTGAGCTATTCAATTTTAACTTGTTCTCTCAACTATTTTGAAATACTCAAAAATAAGATTGGATATCCAAAACTAATAACAAATTTTGTCATCTAAGGAAGAAAAAAAAAAAAAAAGGAAAAAAGGTAATAGAATAAGCAAAATACGAAGGGTGATCATAGGGGAAATAGAAGACAAATAGGTCAGCATACATGACACAATTGATGATAATTCTTTCAAATCTTGCAACTGCAAAACGCTTAAAACCATTTTAAATATTCATCAGTTATCCAATCATTTTAGAAGAGAAATGTTAAATCTTTAATAATTTAATAGTTAACAGATTCAATAAAGAAACTACATTCAAACAATAAAAAACTAATTAAAAAGAAAGAAAAACATAAAAAGGTAAAGAGATAGAATCGTCGGAGCCCTCAATAATCTCCTAGATGTCACATCTAAGTGAATCAACCCAAATTTTTTCACTTATATGAACTGGTGGCAACATGCTATAAGAACTTTTAGACTCAATTCATGGATTTTTGAATTTTATATTATTCTTCGTGATTAATTTGTTTCATAAGAAATATAAACTAAACTCTTATATGTATTCCTCAATTTCTTTGGTACCTTCCTTCCGCACAATTTTAATTTCCACTATATATATATATTTTACAAATTGCGAGTATGTAATATTTACATTTCACATAATAATATAGAATGTGATGCGAAGGAACATATATTGCCTAGTTTACGGGAATTTTGTACTGGTGATTGACTTCAGGGTTCATTAACTAAAGGATTCCTTTTTAATCGATATTATTAAGGATGTAACCTTAGGAATTACCTCATTGCATGATGGGAAAAACATTTTCAATTTTTCATTTCCAATAACCATATTGCTAAAAATCAACAAATAGTAAATTAGAACATGCAAATTTGAATACAAATTAGCGTATGCACAACTTCATTCATAATCTCTATACTGTTCATAAAAAAATAAAAATAAAAAGATGCATAAGAACTAATTATAAGCTTAATTGTGAGTGAATAATATACATTAAATATTATTGAGTAGAGGTTACGAAACTGAAAAATTATTATAAGTATAATGATTTATTAGAGAAAACTACTACAAACACATATAATTATCATAAGAAAATTTAAAAGTAATGAAAACGGGTCTAAAGTACCTTTTCGTCGACAAAAAACATATCCAAAATAATCAACTCTCCATGTTTCTTGGTATTAAGAGATTCACACATCCTACAAACTCTAACTTTCACAAGCCAATCATTCCTACTACTGTCTAGCTCAAATAGAAAATAGCCATTTTTATAAGCCAACTAAAGCAAGTTACATCAAGCTCAAGTCACCTTTGCTCTCTATATATAGTGTAAATATAAAAACACACAAATGAATATGAAGAGGAATATGGATTAAAATACCTTCATGATTCATAATTAACATATCTAATCTGTAAGGAAGTGGAGAAACTAAATTACACCCAATTATAATTTGCATGATAAATTAAAGGAGGGAGTTATATTTTTTTCAGTTTTTTTTTTCCAACATTGCACGTTTAATCCGAAGCTACTGTTATGCTACGTGGGCTGAGTCAATTAGGCAGTTACTTGGCCTTTATTGTCAAGCAATACTTACTTTATGAAGGCTTTACCAGATTATGTAGAGAAATGAACAAAAAAAAATGCAAAAAATTGAGAAAAAAGATAAATAGAAATGATGGCCATAGAGAGGTGTCACATCACCTTATCTATGTCTAGCTTTATATTATATATAGATTCACTGTCCAAATTAGAACTCATTTTTTCCTAGACACTATTCCAGCATAATTAAAAATAACTTAACATCCAGGTAATTAACACTTTTCTCAAATAACTTGTTCATTCATCTATGTCTTTAGCAAAAACATTAAATACGTTTTTTTATACTCCCTCCGTCCCAAATTAAGTGTTACCTTAACAAAAAAGCTTTATCCCAATTTTCACTTATTCGTTTACTTTTCAAATTAAAACTTCTTTCTCCCCAGAGTAATGACACTATAATTATCTTAAAATACAATTCAATACAATTCAATAATGTGATCTGCATTATTTTTTAGAAGTTTAATTTAAAAATACTAAGCAACTAGTCTTACAATGCGTGCCAAAAGTTTGACCGACCCTCACATACTAATACCCACCATTAGAGGTTTTGAGCCTTGTATATCGGCTCTCGCTATTTTTCTAAGGTGAAACCTAAAGACGGGTCAATGTTATGAGTTTTTAAATTTAGAATGATAACTTCAAGTGCTAAGAACTATATATATTATATATATTTAATGAATTTTTTTCACAAAATACATTATTTGAGCAAAAGTTTCTAAATTCGTAGCCGGACTTCTACCTCTGCACCTTGATGAAAGACATAAGGATCAGCTGCACTTCTCTTACCCCTAATTTTATAAAGTTCCTTCCTAAAACTAACTTAATATAGTATTAAGAAGTCATTTATATAACCCTTGAAAAAGAATGGTGCATCCACGTCACAAGAGCAAACGTCTAATTTTCTGGTGAGAATTTTGAACATTAAATGTGGGATAAAAAATAGTTCTATGGGATTAAAGGGTATAGATATGTCACGAGTCTGGAGCCTAAAGGGTATAAAAATACACGGTATAAACCAAAAGGGCATCATCAAAAATTTATATACCAAAAGGGGTATAACGTGGGCTAATCCACGTTATACCCCAAAAAACTTTTTCCGTTGTCAGATGCCATCAACGAAAATTTTTTTAAAACAAATGTATAACGTTCCACGTTATACAATATATTTTGTATAACGTGGATCAGTCCACGTTTTACAAATATATTTTGTAAAACGTGATGAAGAGTCGTGGACAGTCCACGTTATACAATTTATATTTATAACGTGGACTGTCCACGACTCTTCATCTTTATGCCCTAAAATATATTTCATGCTGATGGGTTGCTCTAGGAGTAATTAAACACATGGAGACTGCAAAATGGCATGGAATATGTGTCTTATATTATACTCCATGTAGGTACTGAAAAAGTTGTGAATGTTATCGAGTTTTAGATTTCCACTTGCATATGTTAAGTATTCAACCTACATGTATGTTGCAGCAAACTTCTAATATACTCCTATTTAATATGAAGTTAGTGATCACTTTCATCGTCTAACAAATTGATCCGAAATTCATACTACGTCCGGTTCCAAAAGAGTGTCCACTTAGCTATTTGCACACCCCTTAAGAAAATACTAACTTCTAGACAAAAATAGGTAATTTGATTGAATTACCTCTAATTAAGTATTGGGATTTGGTCACTTCACTTAATAAGGGTAAATTTGAAAAAACAAGGTTAATTCTTTTTTGATTTGGTTAGTAGACACTCTTTTTAAACAAAAAAAAATTAAAATAAAGGCTAAGTGGACACTCTTTTTTAAACCCGAGGAGTAGTTGTTAATGTTTCATTACTTCAAGCTAAGCCCACTTACACAATTGTTTAATGTTGATTCTTATAGCAAGTTTATATTTTGCATAATATAAGTGTTGAACAGTCGTCCTGCTTAAGCTTTGTATAGACATTGCATCTATAAATATTGTAAAAGAATTTTAGGGCATAAAGATGAAGAGTCGTGGACAGTCCACGTTATAAATATAAGTTGTATAACGTGGACTGATCCACGTTATACAATTTTTTATTTTTTTTTAATTTTTCGTTGATGGCATCTGACAACGGAAAAAGTTTTTTGGGGTATAACGTGGATCAGCCCACGTTATACCCCTTTTGGTATATAAATTTTTGATAATGCCCTTTTGGTTTATACCGTATATTTTATATCCTTTAGGCTCCGGACTCGATATGTCACTATGAGCCCTTTTCAACTACGAGATTTAACAAAAAAAAATAAAAAATTAAAGACATGGAATAAAAGCACGATATGTTGATAAAATAATTAAAAAATATCAAAAAGAAGTATTTATATTATTATTTAAATTCATTCCTTAATACCTTATTATTCTACAATCCTAACATTACTATTGAAACCATAACTGTCCCTTTATTCTTCATTACCCAATCAATTCTTTATCATGAATATGGCATTTACTATATCATAATGTTGATACGTTTTCAAGCAATACTCTGAGGACCAATTCTTATTGCCATTAACTTCTTGGGACGTTTAAGTGCTTATTAACGTTGGAGGCTTTTAAGCCATCTTTGATCAATATATATATTATTGTCCTTTCCTTTGTAGTTGAGATTCAAGAGAAATACTTCTTCCAATATTACAGTGCTGGGTTTTGTATAAAATAAATCTTTGTTAGATTCTGGCTCCTGGGTTTGTACTAGAGGAGCTTGTTGAATTTTGGGGGATACACCCATACAGGGGCAGACCTAGTAAGAGCCCAGGGGGTTCACAAACCCCCTTCGGCGAAAAATTGCACTGTATATACAAGGTGAAAACTATTTTTTATGTATATATAGTAGACGCTGAACCCCCTTAACTTCTTCATTTATGGCTTCTTTATATTTTTGAACCCCTTTGGCATAAATCCTGGCTTCGCCACTGCACCCATACCGGGTGAAATATCCTTAAGGACAGTGTCTTAATTGACATGCCTCAAGCTTTCAAGAATTTTCTGCAAGGTTCGTGGTCAAGTCTTTTCCGACAAGGTTCGTGATCAAGTATTTTCCGTAAGATTTTCAACACACGATATATGTCAGTATGTCACTGGTGCTGATCTACAAATGGTGCTGATCTACAAACCAGTCCACAAATTAAAAGCACAATCGACTAGCCATTACGCGATGAATTATGTAGCTATTAAAACATTACTAAACCAATTGCTCGTACATAAGTATGATTTAATCTCAAATTAACAGGATGAAAGAAATGAACTTAACTTCACGCATCATATTATTGTAATTTCCATGAAAATTCGATGTCAGATTAACAAGTGGACCAATTTCTCAATGGACTGGAAAAGTTTAGACTTGAATTGGGAAGGGCAATTCGCAGAATTGCCCTTCTTTTGGGGTGATCTTTAAATTTTGCACCTCATATTTGAAATCTTTAAATTTTGCCCTTCGGCTAAAACCCATAGGTTCCAGGTTCGAACCCTCACACAGTCAAAATTTAAAAAAAAACCGCAAGGCAGAGTTTAAATTTCGCTATGCCCCCACCGACATACACTTGTGAAGGAATTATCAAAGTTATGTCGGACCCGGCATACTTATGTCTTATGGGCAGACTTGGCATAAAGTATGCCGGGTCCGACATAAAGTTTGCCTATTAAAAGTTTGCCCATAAGTATGCCCCCACCGGTATAAACTTGTTAATGAATTACCAAAGTTATACCGAACCTGGCATACTTATGCCAAGTCTGCCCATAAGGCATGAGTATGCCGAGTCTGACATAAATTTGGTAATTCTTTAACAAGTGTATGCCGGGTCCGACATACACGCGACCCAAACCTTACCTTGCAATTTTTTTTTTAATTTATGCTTGAGCGGGGATTCGAACTCAGAACCTCATGATTTCTGCGTGAACGCTCAGAGTTGCAATGTAAAGGGCAAAACTTAAAGACCAGTAATATGAGGGCAAAATTTAAAGACCACCCCAAAAGAAGGGCAATCCGCGCAAAAAAAAATGAATTGCGTAGGGGTGCCCCAGCGGGAGCCCGCTAGTGCTGATCTACAAATTGAAAGCACTATCGACTAGCGTTTACGCAATGAACTATGTAGCTATTAAAACATTAATAGCCTTTACGCGATGAACTATGTAACTATTAAAACATTAATAATCCATTTGCTCGTACATAAAGTATGGCTTAAGCTCAAATTAAAAGGATGAAACAAATGAACTTTACTTCACGCAACATATTATTGGAATTTCCATTAAAATACAACGTCAGAATAAACAAGTGGACAAATTTCTCAGTGGACTGAAAAAAGTTTAGACTTGAATTGGGTAGGGGCCGCGCGAACACAGGCCCCCGCTGCCACAAATTATGACATAGGCTCGACCGCTTGGGCAGACCTTAGGCGGGCACCCCTCCTAAGTGCAATGGAGGTCACCAACCTAGGCCATGGGCCTTATTGATCACCCATTGACCCCGTCCAGGTAAGTATGTTATTCAACGTACCCAGCCCATATTTTATGCCAGTTCTTTTGCTTCACTTCTCTTCCCTCCTGGTAAAGGTGTCAACCGGTTCCGTGTAACCGGTTTTAACCGGTAACCGGACCGGTTAAACCGGAACCGGTATAACCGGTTAACCGGATATTAGTTAACCGGTCTGGTTCCAATTTTTTCTTAACCGGAACCGGTTAAACCGGTTTAACCGGAACCGGTTAAAATTTAAAAAAAAAAAAAGGAAAGAGCCGTTGGACTTGGGCCTCGGTAATGGACCGTTGGCAACGGTCCATTTTTGCAAATGGACCGTTGCCAACGGTCATTTTCTTAATTTTTGGCCCCCAATTTTTTTTTTTAACACTTTAACCCCTCCCCCACCCCTATATAAACCCTTCTTCATTTTCATTTCAATTCACTCTTCTTCATCTTTCTCTCAAATCTCAATCTCTCAATTATAGTTACTTTGCAATAATTAGCCACAAAGTCTTATTATAGTTTGAACTTTCAATTATTAATTTTGCAATTATAATATTGTTGGTGGAGTTGGTGATTTTGCAACAATCCGAAGTAGCTTTGGTGGATTTGCAATTCTAGCCGCCTTCGCTTTGTCGGAAATTATTCCGGCAATTTGGTACCTTCGTTCCAACTCTATCTTTAATTTTTGCAATTTAATTCTAGCAATTTATTTTTCGAAATTTAATTTACGCAATTTAATTCTAGCAATTTATTTTTTGAAATTTAATTTACGCAATTTAATTCTAGCAATTTAATTTGTTGTAATTTATTTTCTTGTGATTTAAATTATTTCTATTTAATAATGTCAAAGAGATTAAGACGTGGTGCCGGTAGTAGTAGTCGTACTGTTAGGGGTGCGCTTAATGAGGAAACATTTGTGGAAGAAACACTTAATTTAGGTATTGATGTTGGTGGAAATAATCCACTTTTAGGTCATGAGGCAATGCAACAACATTTTACCGACACTTTTAATGAAGACTTAGATGATGATGATGATGAAACACAACCCCCCGAAAATTCTATAGGAGATACAGGTCCTGCACAATCACATACACAAGACAAACCACCTAGAACTCGTAGGCCAACAGCTAAAGTTTGGAAATTTATGACTAAGGATAGGGAAAATCAATCAGTTACATGTACCCTATGTGGACAAGTATTTAGTTTTAAGCAAGGAACTGGTAAGGATGGTGGAACGGGTACACTAAATGCTCATATGAGAACCAAACATATGGATGTTTGGGGAGAGCAAACAGGTTCAAATGTGGGGGGGATTCAAATGACGATAGACCCACGAACCGGTAGAAATTTTAAGTATGACAAGAAAAAAGAACGCGTAGAAGTAGCTAAAATGGTAGCTTATGATTGTTTACCATTTTCCTTTCCCTCGGGTTTAGGGTTTGTTACTTACATTCAATGTTGTTATAACCCGTTATTTGAGAGTATTCCTAGAAGTACTTGTAGAGCCGATGTTATAGATTTGTTTAAAAAATATAGATTTTATTTGCGCCATGTATTTAATTCTTTAAATTGTAATGTTTGTCTTACCGCTGATTTGGGTCTTAGTATTAACCATTTAGATTTCTTTGCTATTACATGTCATTGGGTTGATGACAACTGGGTTATGCAAAAAAGAATTATAGCTTTTTTATACGACGAAGGAAAAGGTCGTCACGATGAATTTTTTTTAGCCGATTCAATGTCTACTATAATGAGATTTTTTAACATTTATAGAAAAACACTTTGTATTGCTTTAGATAATGCTTCTAATAATACAAAGGCAATTGGTCTTTTAAAAAGAGAAATAAACCCTCCTCTAAGAAATATTTTTCATGTAAGATGTAGTTGTCACATTTTAAATTTAATTGTTAAAGATGGTCTTATGCATTTTGATGATTCTGTTCAAAAAGTTAGAAATGCTGTTGCGTTTCTTTTTTGTAATGCTAATAGGGGAAGAATTAGAGATTTTAAGAATGCTTGTGTGGAAAATAACCTTAGACCTAGGAAAATTCAAGTAGAAATTGAGACTAGGTGGAACTACACTTACATTATGCTACAACAAGCATATGAGTATAGGATTCCCATACAACAAGTTCACAACAAATATAATATTGATAGTGAGGATTGGTTAACTTATAGGCATTGAGAAGATGTTAAAGAATGTATTGAACTCTTAGAAATTTTTTATAATGCAACTCTTGCTTTTTCTAGACAATTCTATCCCACGGTAACCGGAATTTTAGCCTACTTAGCGGAAATAGCTAGAGTTTTACAAGAGTATAAATATAAACCCGATTATCAAGTGGCTATTTTTGAAATGATAATCAAATTTAAGAAGTATTTTTTTCCCATCCCAACTTTATTTATATTGGGTTCCCTTTTAAATCCTTGTTTAAAAGTGTCTTATACTAAAAATTTGATTAGTCAAATTTATACATTTTTAGAAATTGAAGAGGGAGTTCAACCATCTTTAGCTGAAGCCGATCTCGCTATTGATGATGAGTTTAGAAGAGTTTTTACTCATTATTCTAGTTTGGAAGAACGTGCTACACCAGTTGCTCCACGCCCTACTACTTCTCATAGTAGCAAAAAGGGCTTGTCGGGTTTAAAAATTTTACATTCACAGCCTACATCTTCTTCTACTGCAAACTTTGATGAATTTAACTTTTATTTGATGCAGCCAAATGTGGATATCAGCCAACTGGATGAGGTGGACGTCTTAGCATGGTGGAAGAAGTACAAGGCAAGCTATCCGATACTTTCAAGAATGACTCGAGATATCCTTACGGTTCAAGTATCAATCGTGGCTTCGGAGAGCGCATTTAGCCAAGGAAGACAGCAAATTGGAGACCATAGACATTCATTATCCGACTTTAGCTTGCAAGTACTAGTGTGCATTCGAGATTGGATTAGATCGGAGCGACGCAACCAAAACTCAGAAGTGGAGCAAGGCGAAGAGGAAGAAATTGAAGATTTGATAGCTAGTGGACCGGACCAAATGGAAGACTTTGAAGATATTTCCATGACCGAATATCTCATGTATTATTTGCAAGTTAAAAAAAAATACAACTTGCAAATAAATGTTATCCAAGAATGAATAAAATATATGGCTCATTGAGCTTTCTTCTATTTATTTGTGTTTATATTTTTACTTTTATTAAGTTAGAAATATACCTAAAATATACTAAGAATATACTTAAGTTATATAGTATACTTAAACATATATAAGTATATATAGTATATAAGTATATATATATATAGTATATATAGTATATTCTTAGTATATTTTAAGTATATATAGAAAAAATAGTATATATAGTATATAAGTATATATAAGTAAGTATATATAATATATATACTATATATATTAAGTTATACACATATATAAGTATATATAGTATATAAGTATATATATTATATAAATATAAATAGTATATATATTAAGTATATATTGTATATATAGTAGATATGTATATATAGTATATATATTAAGTTATACCTATATATATATTAAGCTATCCTATATGTATATATATTAAGTTATACATATATTTAGTATATATATTAAGTTATACATATATATAAGTATATATAGTATATATATTAAGTTATACATATATATAAGTATATAGAGTATATAGTACATATATATAAGTACATATAGTATATATATATATATATTAAGTGTGTACGAAAAGCACTATTCTGTATTGCTGACTTGCTGTTAGGCTGTTAGTCAGTAAATATTTAAACTTTAATTATAAAATTGTATAACATATGTAAATATACCTACAATATACAAATAAATACTATAATATATATATATATAATACAAAAAAAAAAAATATATATTTTAATGAATCCAAACCGGACCGGTTCCGGTTTGGACCTTAAAACCGGTTAACCGGAACCGGTTAGGCGGTTCCGGTTTTGGAACCGGAACCGGCCGGTTTCCTAACCGGTTACCGGTCCGGTTCCGGTTGGAACCGGTTGACAGGCATACCTCCTGGTGATGTGGGAGAATCAGTTAAAATGACATTGTTCTTTCTTTAGCTTTCTGTTTGGAAATAGAGAAAAGAAATCAATGGAGCATATATTTGATTCTCTTTTAATATACAGGATAACTATGAAGTAAACACTAGTGTTGCAACACAAAAATCAGAAGAACAATAATCTATAAATTGATCTTGAAAATTCAAGTGTCATGCTGTAGATACATAGTACCGCAGCCAGCAATGCGACCTTCTGCAGATCTTTCTATTCTTATTGCATCCAAATCCAGAGTGTTTGACAGAAAAATTAGCAAGCAGATGAACAATGAGGATTCAATGGTATTGCAGACACCTCTCTGCTTAACTTACTGAATGGTGTTGGTGAAAACACACCAAGTTCTCTGAGTAATCAACAACATATAAAACAAGCTAAACAAAGCAGCAGCAAGATGGCACCTGTTGATGATAATCGTAATTAAGGTTTCATTTAAAGAGGCATAATCATTAAGAGTTTCATGTGATTCCAACATATGAGAGTTCTGTGAACCACATGATACTAATATTATATTTAATGGATTCCTCATTCTCATCTACACAATAACATGGCCAGATGATGTATAAACAAGGATGAACATAAAGCTGTAGAGTAAGACATTGAATTCTGAACGGAGGAATAATTTGCAGCATCATAAGGATACATCATACATGGAAAATATGTATCTTACTCTTCTTTCCCAATAAGGACGGAAGCATACAAAATCGCAAACAGGAGTTATCGTTGAGACCAAACAACATTAAGTCCGGCAAACAACAGAGGAGCTGACAAAGGCCGACAGTTCTGTTAGGCATTGGTGATGGTATAATGATTTCAAACACCGTAGAACGGAAGCTCATATTCAGAATCCATCAAGAAGCGTCAAAATCAAGTTAAAAACTGCAACTATCAGAAGAACAGTTGAAACAAATTTATCCCTGTGCCTTAGCTAAAAATCAAAAATGAATTGTCATAGTTTACGCAAACATACATCCAAATGCTCCAAATAAACATCTTTATGAACTGCAGACATGATCAAAACTATTGAAAGGGCCTCTGCACATCTGCTAATTAAAGGAATACAGCTGTTCTTCACTATCCATAAGATCAATAAAGAACACCCCAGTGTATTAGTGAAGCTGGTTTGTATTTTCAGGACAAATTATTTGCTCAATTCAAACATTTGAATACAAGGCGTTGACATATGGTTGTATCAGATTCTTAGTCATATCTAGGCATAGTTTGGTAGTGCAATACAATTGAAATGAAATCACTTATCTTAGTTTTTGGGTAATGGTAGTCAAAATAATTTAGCTTTATGAACTTGTCATTCAAAAATAATTTATCAGAAGAGCTCCCCTTTGTCTTAAAACTTAGGTGCCAAAATTTTAAGCTCTGCTTATTTCAATTGTACCCTTCAGCATTACAATTACAATTACAATTTTTTCGATACATAATCTTTTAGCTTAAAGAGAGGCGGATCCAGGATTTAGACTTTATGGGTTCAATCTATAGATTTTTAGCATTAAATCCATTATATTTTTAAAGTTAGGGGTTCATATCTACTATTTATTGCAATTTTAATAATTTTTTACACATAAATTTAGGTTCCGCTTCCAAAGTTTGGGGTTCAGTTGAACCCCAACCTTACAGGCTACGTAGGCCTCTGAGCTTAAAGGAGACTGAGACCTTGCTAACAAGAAAAGTTTCTGTCATTTTTTAGCCCATTTTCTTCAGCTCATCATTTAGGTGAAAGAACATTAGGAGAAAAAATTGCATATCAAAAACACATAGACAAAAACTTTCTAACTTTCAAAACTAACTCTTCCAACTTCACACAGATACATAGGAATTATTTCCGGCATTTCATTTAATGGCTGTGTTGCAATTTAGACAACCCATTTGACACCAATTGTGTATGGTATGGAGGAAAATAACTTTGCTAATGCAAGTAGGGAAAACAAGTTTCATAAGTGACATTCTAAATTCATTGTCTCCTACATCCACCCAACACCCCCAAACCCACCGCTTGACCATCTCACCCCCGCCACCCTGAATCCAGTGGCGGATTCAGGATTTTCACTGAGGAGTTCGAAAAATAAAAATGTACTGTTGGAATTTGAACTTAGTATCTCAAGGTGAATTTTGAACCTCCTAAATCACTGAAACAACCACTTCTCTTGTGTTCAGGGTATTCAAACTCTATATATATAGATAAAAAATAAGAAATTACCTTATATATACGGTATAATTTTTTTGCCGACCCGATCCCCACCCCGATAGTGTTTTGCTAGAGAAAATATAAATGCTCTTGGGACAATATTTTTTGATTACTTACCGAACACTAGAAAATAAGTAAAAAACCACTTAGAGCCTGTTTGGATTGACTTATTTTGGGTGCTTTTAAGCCAAAATAACTTTGAAGTATTTTTATAGTGTTTGGATAAAATAAAAACAAACACTTATTTTTAAGCCAAAATATAAGTCAAAAGTCACGAGAGCCCATTCAAACAGACTCTTATTTTCCAATAAAACATTTTGTAGGAAAATAATTTTCATCCCCGAAATTTCTTCTCTTTCCTATCATGGGAAACTTCTCAAATCTTCCGATATTCAATAATCCCATATGAATTTCTTACATCAACGGTCAGCTTATCATTTCAAATTAGTAGAACATATGAAGGAACACTAACCAAGTAAAACTTCTCCCTTTTTTCTTGTCATAAAAATTGTACCTGTAGTTGCTCCGCGTCCCACATCGGCAGAATACTATGCTGGAAATTGCTACTTAACCAAGAGTCGTGACAAGGAATGTCACGACCTTACTTGAACAGGATCTGTTCTATAGGCTCGTACCACTGTATCCTTGAGTTCTAAGGAGACAGGAAACTAGGTCTGGTTGATGACACGTGGCCATTTGACCAGAGCGTGATTAACAGCACCCATGGCCTCGGGTTCATCATGGCCGCCGTAGATGATCGTTCTCAGCTCCGTCAACGGTGTTGGGATGGTCTTAATGGCTGTCTGACAGATTCTCACTTTTTTTTGCTGCACACATTTTGTAATTTTCCCAATTAAGGACTGTTTCCATGGCTGTTGGGCACAAAGCAGATAGAAGAAATTTTCTGGGTAACAACAATCTGTATGAACTAAGCAAAATCTACGAGAGCAGAACTGAATTTGCATATGACTAAAATCTTAATGGAAAGGAGAACCTTCCAGAAACTTCTCTCTCTTTCTTTTGGATTTCAAAGGTATTAGTATTATATTGTATTACTTTGCTTACGAGATTTTAATCTTTCGAAATATTCATTGTTACGTACTCCCACCGTCTCAAATTATCGGTGGTCTTCTTTTCAAAAATTATTTATGTTTTTTTATATATTCCTTAAAAAATATTAATTTAGAGGGATATTTGACTAAATTTATTCTTATTTACGTCTAAACTATAATCTCTCAATTAAATGTTTATTCTTATATTTGTCATCTTCATTAATGACATAAACTTACTAAGGATAAATGGAAAAAAATAATTTTTTGTACCTTAAACTTTTAAAATGACAAATAATTTGAGACAACTATTTTTAGTAATCACGACTAATAATTTGAGACGGTGGAGAAATTCTCTGTCTAATTATTAATTAATTTTTTATGATAAAAATGAGTATTTTTTATGGGTGATTTAAGCATAAACTTAAATACGGCAAAGGGCCAGATCCGCCCTTCAACTATACGATATTGCACGCATATGCCCATCGTTTAAACGTTGTCCCACGTATGCCTTTACCATTACTTTTTGAGTTACTCGTGCCCTTGATTTAACGAAAACCCGAAAAAAAAATATTGAAGGGCATATTTTTTTTAGTTTCTCGTAGTATAGGGGCATATTTGATTCATTGAAATTCTTGAACTGCATATTCTACCAGTAGTTCTTAAAGTTTTTTTGTATTGCACTTTATGCTAGCCAATGATTTTTTGGTATTACATTTTGAAACTCCACACTTTGCTCTCTTATTCTTTCACTTGTTTATGAAATGTCGAAAGCTTCGAGTTTTTCAAATAGTTGTGGAAGGTTTTGTGGATGTGGAGTTGCTTCACTCCATCTCACATCATGGACTCTAAATAATTCTACTAAATTTCTGTTACGCGTGAAATTCGCGAAAGGACCAGACCACATTAAATTTTACATAAGAAATCGTATGAATGCTTAAAACGTAATATTCTCTCTATTATTATTATCAAAATTTCAGCACTGTGGGAGACCTTTTTTCAGATGTCATAAGTCCGATGTAAGTTACCTCTTTTTTCTAGTGATTTTTTTTTGTGAGATATGTAATGAATTTTTTTGTTGCTGCAGTTGTTGCATGCAATATTGTGTAGATATTTGGACTGGGAAGACGAAAAATTTTCAGAAAGAACTATCCAGTTCGTCAACAAATTGAAAAATAAAAAGAATGTTATCATTAGTAAAAAAAAAAAAAGAAAAATCTTTTAAAAAAGGAAAGTGGTGTTCTTATTTGTGAAAACAATCTTTAAAAGATGGTAGTAATTGTTTTCGATGTTGTTGTTGTATAATTTAGATGTAATGTAATAGCGGATGGATTGGAATTGCAAATGTTTTTTATGTTTTAGAATGTACTGATATTTTGTGCCATATTGTTGTTTTTGTGGGATAATATTCAGGAATTTCAAAAAATTATACATGCCCTTATACTATGCGAAACTGAACAAATATGTCCCCCAATATATTTTTGTTAAATCAAGGGCACGAGTGACCCAAAATGTAACGGTAAGAACATACGTTGGACAACAGTTAAACGACGGGCATATGCACGCAATATCCTATAGTTGAAGGGAAGATCTGACCCTTTGCCTTTTTAAATATGAAAAATAAACCATTTTAGTTTAGGGGTTTCACTAGTTCATTCAAAACGTGGGAAAATGATACATTTTTTTGGCACGGATCGCCCTTCAGAGGCGTTGGTCTTTAATTTTTGCCTCTCAAATTGCTGGTCTTTAATTTTTGTCCTTCGCTTAAAAAATTGCTCAAAGATACCCCGTGGTTTTGGATTCGAACCTCGCTCAGTAAAAAAAAAATCGCAAGACAAGATTTCGCGAAAAGTCTGCCTTGCGAAATTTTGCAAGGTAGAAAATCTTTTTTCCCGATTAGGCCTAATTTTGCTACGAAAGTCTACCTTGCAATTTTTTTTTTTAACTGAACTGAGATTCGAACCCAAAACTTCAGGGTATTTTAGGCGAAGGGTAAAAATTAAAGACCACCCCCCGAACAAGGGCAATCGTGCAAATTGCCCAAAATGATATAACTTCCTAACATAAATAATTAAGAGAATTGATTGAAATTTAATCATTTTGTTATAGACTAAAAAGGAGAGTCCAACTCAAAAAACTAGTCTGATAGGTGGGAGAGCCAATTTCAGCTTATAAACTCATTAATATTTTTTCTTTAATTATAAGGCACAATTGGCACATAACCCATTTCTGTTTAAATATTAAAAAAGAAACATGTACAATCCGTACAATTGAGGATTATCAATCTTAATCTTTTGAAACTTTTGATGACGCCTCTCATTTTACATACTAATTTTGAGTAAATGATTCTTTATGATATCCAAAAAGTAACACGCTATTTTTTCTCCAAAACCCAAAAGTTTTAAGTGAGATTCTCCAAAAAGAATTTGCTGAAGGCCTAAGGATAAAATTGAAATTTTTGGGGCAACAAGAATATGTACAAAGTAAAGCAATCTACTTTACCTAATTGAAAAGTATCTTTTTTAACTTATAAAAAATAGTACTAAATATTCTTCCCTCCTCTTTAATTTATGTGATATAATTTCTTTGGTTTGTGTCCAAAAATAATACTCCTAAAAGGTAATAAAAGAATCGTACTTCATCGTTTTTGTTTTCAATTATTCAAATAATGATGTTTTTAAATATCTTTTTAAATTAAAAAATAATTTATTTTTAAACTTCTTACTTTATCTTGAAAGATGATTTATAATCACATAAATATTTATATATATATTTTAGAACATGAATTTAAATAACTATTTCTTTTTTTCTTATAAATTGGGATGGAGAGTAGATTATTGTAAAAATAGGAATTTCAAATCTCTCTTTCTCCTTTTGGTTCTCTTTTCAATTTCAAAATGCTTTACCAGATTTTTTTCATTAAGATTTCCAAAAATTTAGAGAGTACCTTCGAGTTCCACGTTATTAAAAAGTAGTTGGATATTGTATCATTTTTCGACTTGAGTGATGTGTTGAGTGAAATAGCAAAAGATAAATTATTTCTCTGATACAGAAAAAAGTACTTTGTAGTTTGTTTACCTATTTCTAATAGTTCAATGACTGTTTTAAGCAATGACTCATCTCATGTCTTTCCCCAAAACAATGTATAGTATTAAAATGGCAAATGTAAGCTATTTTCAGGTTTAGAAGGAATAGAACAAATTATTATCTTGCATTGAATGTCTTAATCAGGAGAGCATGACGGTTAACACTCTAGACTTAAAACTCTTGAATCTCTAATCATGTGTAATTGCACACTCAAAATCCACTGTTGCCAACAAGAAATGGGAACTTCTTAGACTCGCGTCTTTAATCAATAGTTCCAATTTTGCTGTTAAGTGGAAGCTCAATCTGATTTAAGATAGTGGTTTTCACTAAAAGATGAAGATGAAGATGAAGAGAAAAGCAAGTATCAACTCCAGCCAAAAATGAAGCCCCACAGACATTATAAGGAGAAACTACAAACATAACCAGTTTAGAAGCCTACAGAGCAAACCATTTCTCCAGATTATACATATGTAGATAGTACTTTGCTAAGCTGAACTTTTGTGTCTTATCATATGCTTAGTTCGGACTCTATCAAAATGCCGCCAGATGTGTGTTGAATCCTCCAAAATTAGTGCATTTTTTAGTATTCGACATGGGTGTGGTAGCATTTTTGGAGAGTCCAAGCAACACAGTTCACATATCAAACCCAAAGTCATCCATAAATTACTTTTGGCAACTTTAGGTGGCAATGGAATGCAACGGGACCAGATTTCATTTCAAACATCTTTGGATGAACTTTTTGTGAGCTCTCTGATAAGGTAAAAGTTTGATTCAATAAATTCTGTCCTGCTGGGAAAGATGAAATTGGGCTGAAATAAACTTCAAAGAGGACAAGTTGTAATACTAAAACGAAAACATAGATATCAAGGAAACAATGCCTTCAATCTCTTGTAAGACCACTTGAATGGTATCACAAAATAAGGAATAGTTTTGCATCACCTAAAACGTAAGAACATTGCCCTATATAAATTGATCTTGAAATTTTTGTGTGTCATGCTATAGATGCATAGCACAAAAGCCAGCAACACGACTTCCTTCAGATCTTTCTATTCTTATTACATCCAAATCAACAGTGTTTGACAGCAACAATCACCAAGTAAAGATAACAACAAAGGTTCCTCAAACAATCTAAGTTATCAGCTAATAAGAGACATCTATATCATCTTTGTCTTCTTTTTCGTTCCATGTATAATCCTTAATACATGTGCTCAGCTTTTATATTTACCAAGGAACAACAGAAACTCATGTACGCAATAAAACCAGATGCTCATTAGTTCTCCAACTTCCTCTATAAGTTCGTTATCTTATGACCAAATTAAACTAAACAGAATCCTCCACCTCGATATCCCAATTACACTGATGATTAACCTTTCAACACGGTTTCATGTTCCAGAAGTCAACGTTCTCTCTGGCATAGATGACAAAAAGTTAGTCACCAGTAACATGGCAATCTCCAAAAAAGAAAAGGAGAGCAAAAGGAGGGGGGATAAAAGGACTACTGAAAGTAGAGCATTGAAGAGACATAAATCAGATTTGAGTTACAGGGTTATGGAAAAGTTAGGCGAAAATTAAGATAAAATCCATTTCAAGGCCACTTTTGATAGGAAATAGAAACACCCCTCTACTCAATCTACTACAACAACAACAGCATATTCAATCTACTGAATATGGAAAATGACGATGATGATGATGATAACTGTAAGGTTCATCAAAACAAGCGTAACCATTAAGAGTTTTTGTGACTTTAATGAATTTTGCGTCAGGCACAATTGCATGGCCAGAAGACGCGATCCAATGATGAAACATAAAAGATGTAGGACACTGCTGAAAGAGAGAACTATTTTTCAGCTTCATAGGGATACAGGGAAATGAGTGTCTTACTATTCTTTCCCAATAAGGATGGAAGCATACAAAATCATAGACAGGAGTTATTGTTGAGACCAGAAAAACATTTAGTCCTGTAAACAGCAGAAGAGCTGCCATAGACCAAGTTTGTGAGGCATAGGTGAGATGGTATAATGACTTCAAATCCTAAAAATGCAAGCTCATATTCAGATCAATCATGGAATTATAAACAAGAAGCATCAAACTCAAGTTCAAAAACTGCAACTATCTGAAGAACATTTGAAATGAATTAAACTTGATGCCTTAGCTCTAAATCACACAATACAAACAACTGCATCTTACAAATGCTTTCTCATTGTTTAAGCAAACATACATCCAAATGGTCCAACCAAACTATCTCCTTGAACTGCACACATAATCGAAACTTTTGAATAAGCGTCTCCACTTCTGATAAAGGAATACTACTCTTAATTCTTTGCTATCCATAATCATAAACAAGGAAATCCAATATAATAGTGTGGAAAATTGATATTCTTAGGACAAATGTTTGCTCTAAGTGAGGCTATTTTTTTTTTCCCTCTCCCTCAAGATAAGTGAGCATTCAAACATTTGAATACACGTCTTTGACTTGTGGTAATGTTACATATCCAGGCAGCGCTTGGGGATTGCAAAACATTTGGGAAGAAATTACTTCCTATAAACACTTTTTGGGTTATATTGTAGTACTTCTATTTTCTTGAGGTTTTCGCTCATAAACAATATCTTCCTAAGCCTTAAAGAGGATTTGGAGATGAGATTTAGGTGCATAATTTTGAGCTCTTAGATTGTTTCAACTTTATCCTATTACCAAATAACAGTTTAAACCTCTATTTATTAGTTTTCTAACTTAATACTAACTTCATGGATAAAAACAGTTATCCGATACTTGACTAAGCTCATTCTAGCAAAAATAAGTGGAGTAATCAGTGCATGAAAACTTCTACAAATGCCTACACAACACTATCAGCTAATGTGAGACCATATATGTATGTAACATTCTAAATATCTCATTCAAATTCAATTCAAGGAGGCACAAAGTAAAGCTTCTTCCATTTTTTGCTGTGTGTGGCCACGGGTGCAAGAATCAAGAACCCAATTTCTATAAACCAGCTGGTCAAATTTACATTTTGCAGACCAAGAAAAAGGTAAACACAGGAATAATAGTTATCACGCTAACTTAATCTTAAACCAAAACCCAGCCAGGGTTTAGATTTTAGGGATACTTCAAAATAAAATCGGCTTTAATTAAAAGAATTTTGGTAACTGAGAATAGAAGGGGACTCACAAGTTAGCTTTCAATTCCGTTAATAAAATGCCGGAAATTGAAATGTGCAATTGGCCCAAGTCAATCAAAACCTAAAACTAGCCAGGCCATCTTAATCGGACACAAAATCCGAAATTGTATCGAAATCCAAAATTATTTTTCACAAACACTTTAAATTAACAGGATACCTAAATTAAACACAAAAATGCAAGTCGATAGCTGATTTCTGATATACAAATAGAACAATTAGTTGCACCAATTTCTTAATGGGCCACAAAATTTTGGGTTAGAATTGGGTAGGGACCGCGCGAACGCAGGCCCCCGCTGCCACAAATTATGACGTAGGCTCGACCACTTGGGCCGACCTTAGGCAGGCACCCCTCCTAAGTGCAATGGAGGTCACCAACCTAGGCCATGGGCCTTATTGATAGCTCATTGACCCCGTCCAGGTAAGTATGTTACTCTGTGTGCCCAGCCCATTTTTTATACTAGTTCTTTTGCTTCACTTCTCTTCCCTCCTGGTGATGTGGGAGAATCAGTCAAAATGACGTTGCTCTTACGCTAAACTAAAGAGCAGCAAAATGGCTCCTGTTGATGATAATTGTAAGTTTCATTTAAAGAGGCATAAACATTAAGAGTTCCATGTGATTAGAGTTTCATGTGATTTTCAACATTAAGAGTTCTATGAACCACATGATACAAATTGTATTATTAATGAATTTCATATGCACAATAGAACAGCAAGAGTATGTATAAACAACGATGAACATAAAAGCTGTAGAGTGTAGAGTAAGCAAATGAATAAAGGAATAATTTTTCAGCTCTATAGGGATACAAGGAAAATAGGCATCTTACTCTTCTTTATCAATAAGGATGAAGCATACAAAAACATGGACAGGAGGTATCGTCAAGACCAAAACAGCATTAAGTCTGGCAAACAACAGAAGAGCTGGCATAGGCCGAGTTTTGTGAGGCATTTATGATGGTAAAACATATTCAAACACTGTAAAGCAAAGCTCATATCCAGAACTCAACAAAGTATGAAATACAATCAACATCAGAATCAAGGGTAAACAATTCTCATAGTTTACGGATAACATACCTCGAAATGCTCCAAATAAACATCTATATGAAGCGCAGACATAATCAAAGCTATTGAAAGGGCCTCTGCACATCTGCTAATTAAAGGAATACTTCTATTCTTTGCTATCATAAGATCAAAAGAAGACCCCAGTGTATAAGTGAGGCTGGTTTGTATTTTGAGGACAAATTATTTGCTCTTTGAAGGTACGACTTATTATTTCACCTTCAGGAGTAGTAAGTACTCAAATTCAAACATTTGAATACAAGGGGTTGACATATAGCTGTATTAGATTGTTTGGTAGTGCAATGCAATTGAAATGAAATCACTTATCTTAGTTACTCGTAACGTAGTCAAAATAATTAGCTTTATGAACTTTTCGTTCAAACATAATTTTAACAGAAGCTCCCCTTGGTCTTAAAACTTAAGTGCCAAAATTTTGATCTCTGCTTATTTCAATTGTACCCTTTAACACTGTATTTTTTTCCGGTAAGTAGTTTTGTTAACTTAAAGAGATTGAGACCTTGCTTTCAACAAAAGCTTCGGTCATTTTTTAGCTGTTCGTCCATTTTCTACAGCTCATCATTTAGCTAAGGAACATCAGAAGGAAAAATTGCATATTAAAACACACATAGACAACAACTTTCTAACTTTCAAAACTAACTCTTCCAACTTCACGCAGATACATGGAATTATTGCTGGTATTTCATTTAACGGCTGGGTTGCAATTTAGATAACCCATTTGACATCAAGAGTGTGTTTGGTATGGAGGAAACTGACTTTTCTAACGAAAGTACGGAAAACAAGTTTCATAAGTGGCATTCTAAGTTCATAGTCTACCCAATCAACCCAACACCCGCAAACCCACCCCTTGACTATCCCACCCCCATAGTGTTTTGCTATAGAACATATAAATGCTATTGGGATACTCCATCCGGTTCAAAAACAGTGTCCACTTAACCATTTGCACACAGAGACGGAACCACCCTATTAGGGGGGGTCACGTGTCCCCCTAACCTCGGGAATACCCTGTACATATATGGTGTATATACCTTAAAGAATGTATATGTATTTAAAAGGAACCTGAGAGATATCCATTGCTTTGGTGCATTTGATTGTTGTGTCCCTTAGGTCCTTATATGACACCTAGGTTCGAGTCTCGCGTGCAGCACCTTTATTTCTATTTTTTGTTGAGTTTGTTTTGTTTCCGTTCTAAACCTATTTTCGTTTCTTCCAATTTTGAAGTTTTTACTTTATATTACTACTTTACCAATAACTTAGCATAATAATTAAATTTTTAAAGAGTTGCACGCCAAACTTTCACATAATAAGTGACATATTTATATTAAGGCAGTGGTCATTGGTGGCTCCTCTATGTCAAAATCCTGGGTCCGCCTCTTTTTGCACAACCTTAAGAAAATACTAATTCCTACAAAAAAAATAGATAATTTGACTAAACTACACCTAATTAAATAGGTATTGGGATTTGGTCACTTAGCAATTAATAAGGGCAAATCTAAAAAAATTAGATTAATTCTTTCTTGATTTGGTAAGTGGACATTCTCTTTGGAAAAAAAAAAAAGAGGCTGAGTGGACACTCTTTTTGAATTGGAGGGAGTAATATTCTGTAATTAAGAAACCACTTGTTTTCAATAAAACATTTTGTAGGAAAATAATTTCCACACCCCAAATTTCTTCTCTTTCCCATCTTTGGGAACTTCTCAAATCTTCCGATATTCAAGAATTTCTTAAATCAACGGTCAGCTTTCATTTCAAATTATTAGCATGCGAAGGAATACTAACCAAGCAAAACTTCTCCCTTTTTCCTTGTCATAAAAATTGTACCTGTAGTTGCTCCTTGTCCCACATCGGCAGAACACTATGCTGGAAATTGCTACTTAAGCAAGAGTCGTGACAAGGAATGTCACGACCTTACTTGAACAGGATCTGTTCTGTAGGCTCGTACCACTTTATCCTTGAGTTCAAAGGAGACAGGAAACTAAGTCTGGGATTTAACGCACCCATGGCGTTCGGGTTAATGGCCGCCGTAGATGATCGTTCTCAGCTCTGTCAACGGTGTTGTTGGGATGGTCTAATTTAGGCTGTCTGACAGATTCAAACTCTTTGTTGCAATTTTTTTTTTTAACTGCTTTCTGCTCTCCATATCTGTTAATTGAAGCTGAGCTAAAGCCCTCTTGCAAAATCAGACATAGAACCTTAACGAAAAGTTTTAAAAATAATTTACGTCTAACTTCTATTTTATCTTAAAAGATGACTCACACAAATATTTATATACTAGTCATATACGAGTCAAACATGTTTATTCACTTTAATTAATTAGTCTTTAAGGTTTATATTTTATAAATTTTAAAAAAATTCTCATTGTCATGCCAATGAAAGTTGTTCGTCGATGTGAAAAATAAAATTAGTATGAAGGTGAGGGAAAATTAATATTTTGATTCTACATTTTTTCTTTTAAATTGTTTAATATGTTATATGTATACCGACAAGTTAATATCTATCTCAATTAATTAACTATTCAGATCCAAACATAAGAACCATTGTGTTGTATATATTGAATTTTTTAAAAGCAAAACTAATAAAATATTTTTATTAAATTAATCAAAAAAAATTAGTTACATTATAAATTTTTTATATTAACAATTATAGATAAAATGAATTGTTACAGGGAAATAAAAATTAGAGAGATATATATCGTAAATCACCAAATTTTAATTCCGAAATGAAAATATGAAATAATACATTTTTATAAATGTAAAGAAACAATAATCAGAGAATACAAAGAAGAATAAGCCACATTACTATACTCGACTTTTCACATTCTTTAAGAATTAATAAATGGAGTACTCCCTTCGTCTCATATTACTTGTCTACATTACTAAAAATATCTATCTATTTTTCTATTCTATATGCACTTCAATTTTAATTCTCCGACACATTTATTTTCTCCATGTACTTTTACTTGTTCACTTTTGACTTTTCACGTTCTTGGTGAATATTTATTCTCTTCTCATTTATAGACGTATGCAGTTCAATTTTAATTCTCCTACACAAAATTTCCTCTGTGCACTTTTACTTGTTCACTTTTGACTTTTCACGTTCTTTAAGAATTAAGAAGGAAAATGGGGATAAAAGTAATTGTCCATGTTAACATATCAAGACAAAGAAATTTTTATTCTTCTTATTTTACCTTTCACATTAATTACTGATTTTACTTCATTTATTAATTCTTAAAGAACGTAATAAGAGGGAGAAAAGAGGCAGTACATTGATTTAGTTTAAACACTCAGCGTGTGATATGTGTTTACCTATTGCTCTTATCATCCTAACTAATCCTAATTAGGGGATGCTCGTATTTTCTAGAAAAGTACATCCTCTAAGGGGTCACATGAGTAAATATTTATCTGCATATTTACACTAAATTAACTCAATATATTAATTAAATAATTTAATACGCTGAAAATATGTACTATATTAACTAATACTTTCTTTATTCAATTTATGTGATACAGTTTGAATTTTGAGAGTCAAGCAAGAATTTTTTTGACCGCTATCTATTTGTTTTTTTTTTAATTTTCAATTATTATAATTTATGTTTTTTTATATATATAAATTACTTTTCATAAAATTTAGAAATTGCGTATCCGAATTCATAGTCCATTCAAGAATTATGCGTATTTGTTTAATTGATGTTAAGTGTACAATTTATTGTCCACATGGAATTAAAAGTAGTTGATTGAAGTGTACAATTTATATAGCTCTTGATACAAGAATTCATTGCGTGTACAATTTGTAAAGCTTGTGGTACAAACATTTTATGCTATTTTCGTCCACTCACCACACTTATATATAATAGAGAGAAAAAAAAGAAAAATATAGAATAGAAAAATAGACATATATTTTTAGTAATGTAGCCAAGTAATATGGGACGAAGGGAGTACTTCATTTATTAATTCTTAAAGAATATGAAAAGTCGAGTATAGTAATGTGGCCAAGTAATATGGGACGAATGGAGTACTTCATTTATTAATTCTTAAAGAACGTGAAAAGTCAAGTAAATTGGCCAAGTAATATGGGACGGATGGAGTACTTCATTTATTAATTCTTAAAGACTGTGAAAAGCCTAAATTAAATAAGTAAAAGTGCATAGAGAAAACAATATGTGAAAATTAAAATTGAAGTGCATGCCTGTATACATGAGAAGAAAATAAATATTCAGCAAGAACGTGAAAAGTCAAAAGTGAACAAGTAAAAGTGCACGGAGGAAATAAATGTGTGTCGAAGAATTAAAATTGAAGTGCATACGTCTATACATGAGAAGAGAATAACTATTCAGTACTATAACGTATGTCTACGTGGGATTTATTAATTCCTAAAGAACATGAAAAGTCAAAAGTGAATAAGTAAATGTGCACAAGGAAATAAATAAGTGCATACATGTATACATAAAAAGAAAATAAATATTAAGTATTATGACATATGTCTATGTGGGATAAAAAAGTAGCTGGTTAAAGAGTACAAGTTATATAGCTTTTAGTATAAGAATTCATTAAGTGTACAATTTTTAAAGCGGTTGGCCGTGAAAAGTCAAAAGTGAACAAGTAAATGTGCACGAGGAAATAACTGAGTGCATACGT
Source organism: Lycium barbarum (assembly GCF_019175385.1). NCBI lineage: Eukaryota > Viridiplantae > Streptophyta > Magnoliopsida > Solanales > Solanaceae > Lycium > Lycium barbarum. Next base: position 128,707,981 of record NC_083344.1, read on the forward strand.
GTATACATAAAAAGAAAATAAATATTAAGTACCATAACACATGTGGGATAAAAAAAGTAGTTGGTTAAAGAGTACAAGTTATATAGCTTTTAGTATAAGAATTCATTAAGTGTACAATTTTTGAAGCGGTTGGTACAAGGAGGGACAGCCGTGTTCGTCCCTCCACCGCTCTTATATATAGTAGAAATATTTTAGACCATGAATTTCGAGAAGCATTTCTTTTTCTCTTTTCTAATGTCGTGCCTAATTAAATGCATCACATAAATTGGCTTACCGAGGACATGCCCTTAGATATGAGGGTATGAAGGATCCAGATTAGGTTAGAAAACTAGTACTCTCGTTTATCCTTTCATATTAGTAGTCGCATTGTCGCGCTATAATTTCTTGTGTTTTGATTTCTGATACTATCTGTTATTTCTTGTACTTTGATTATCTTATTTTATCTGTGATAGCTACTGTCCCTTTGCAAACTGTTTCATCATGGCTCAGTCGCTTCCGTTATTTTCATTTCCATATCACTTTGAATTTCTTGGCCTTATCTAACCTCTTTTTATGCTTTTTATTGAGCCGAGGGTCTTTCGGAAACAGTCGTCCTACCTTGGTAGGAGTAAGGTCTGCATACACTCTACCCTTCCCAGACCCCACGTTGTGAAATTTCACTGGGTTGTTGTTGTTGTATAAATTGGGATGGGGTGTAGAATATTTTAAAAATAGGAATCTCATCTCTCTTTCTCCTTTTGGTTCTCTTTTCAATTTCATAATGCTTCAAGATTTTTTCATACTGACTTCCAAAAAATAGAGTACCTTCGAGTTCCACGTCATTAAAAAGTAGTTGGATATATCCCTATTCGATTTGAGTGGCGTTTTGAGTGAAATAACAAGAGATAAGTGATTTTTCTATACAAGAAAAAGTACTTTGATATTTCTAACTATTCAATGACTATTTTAAGCAATAAACTCAGTGTTCTCATGTCTTTCACCAAACAATGTAGTATTAAAATGGCAAACGTAAGCTATTTTCAACGTTAGAAGGAATAGAATAAAGGGAAAATCGTCAAATATACCCCTCTACTTTAGCTTGTTGGCTAACTTTATCTTCCGTTAGCCAAAGTAGTCTAATATACACCTCCCGTTACAAGTTGGGGCCAAATATACCCCTACCGTTAGCAAAGTTTCAAAAACACCCCTCATTTCTAATATATTCCCACATAAGCAAGTTTAGTCATTAGAAGTTGGTGACATGGACACCACATATGACACTTAACTTATTCTATATGGTGCCTACATGACAATTTTTTAAAAAACAATCTAGAAAATTGATTTTTTTTAAAACAAATCTAGAAGAAAATGGCTTTTATTAAAAATCTGAAACTTTTTTGTTTTAACAAAACCCCTTTTTTTAAAATGTATTCTCGAAAATTGAATATTTTAGTAAAAAAATCTGGAAAATATTTTTTTTTAAATTTGGAAAACTGTAAAGTTTTTTTTTTTAAAAGCGTCCTATTTTTTATTTTTTTTAAATCTGGGTTCATTTTTGAAAATCTGAAAAACTGATTTTTAAAAAAATAAAAAAAAATCAATTTTCTAGAATTTTCTTTTTTAAGAAGCGGGTTTTATAAAATAAAATAAAAATCAGATTTTTAATAAAAGTCATTTTTAACAGATGTGTTTTTAGAAAAATCAATTTTCCAGGTTGTTTTTAAAAAAATTGTCACGTAGACACTACATGGAATAAGTTAAATGTCATGTGGCGTCCATGTCACTCAATTCTAATAACTAGACTTGTTTATGTGAAAATATGTTAGAAATGAGAGGTATTGTGGAACTTCGCGTAGGGTATAGTTGGCCCCAACTTATAAATAACTGAAGGGGTATATTTGACTACTTTGGCTAACGGATGACAAAGTTAGCGGATACACTAAAGTAGAAGAGCATATGACCCTTTTCCCTAGAATAAATTATTATCATGCAACTAATGTGAATGTCTTAATCAGGAGAGCTTGGTGGTTAACACTCTAGACTTAAAACTCTTGAATCTCTAGTCATGTGTAATTGGACACTCAAAATCCACTGTTGCAAACAAACTTCTTAGGTTCACCTCTTTAATCAATAGTTCCAATTTTACTGCTAAGTTGAAGCTCAATCTAATTTAAGATAGTGGTCCTCTGATAAGGTAAAATTTTGATTCAGAAAATTCTGTCCTGCTGAAAAAGATGAAATTGAGCTGAAATAAACTTCAAAGAGGACAAGTTGTAATACTAACACGAAAACAGAGATATCAAAGAAGCAAGATCACTTGAATGGTATCACAAAATAAGGAATAGTTCTGCATCACATAAAACACGAACACTGCTCTACATAAATTGATCTTGAAATTTTTGTGTGTCATGCTATAGACGCATAGTACAAAAGCCAGCAACGCGACGTCCTTCAGATCTTTCTATTCTTATTACATCCAAATCAATAGTGTTTGACAGCAACAATCACCAAGTAAAGATAACAAAACAAAGGTTCCTCAAGCAATCTAAGTTATCAGCTAATAAGAGACATCTACATCATCTTTGTCTTCATTTTCGTTCCACGTATAATGCTTAATACATGTGCTCAGCTTTTATATCTACCAAGGAAACAACAGAAACTCGTGTACGCAATAAAACCAGATGCTCATTAGTTCTCCAACTTCCTCTATAAGTCCGTTTTCTTATGACCAAATTAAACTAAACAAAATCCTCAACCTCGATATCCCAATTACACTGATGATTAACCTCTCAACACGGTTTCATGTTCCTGATGTCGACGTTCTCTCTGGCATAGATGACAAAAAGATAGTCACCAGTAACATGGCAATCTCCAAAAAAGAGAAGGAGAACAAAAGCAGGGGCATAAAAGGACTACTGAAAGTAGAGCATTGAAGAGACATAAATCAGATTTGAGTTACAGGGTTATGGAAAAGTTAGGTGAAAATTAAAGATAAAATCCATTTCAAGGCCACTTTTGATAGGAAATAGAAACGACCCTCTACTCAATCTACTACAACAACAACATATTCAATCTACTGAATACGGAAAATGACGAAGATGATGATGATGATGATGATAACTGTAAGGTTCATCAAAACAAGAGTAACCATCAAGAGTTTTTGTGACTTTAATGAATTTTGCGTCGGGCACAATAGCATGGCCAGAAGACGCGATCCAATGATGAAACGTAAAAGATGTAAGACACTGCTGAAAGGCAGAACTATTTTTCATCTTCATAGGGATAAAGGCAAAATAAGTGTCTTACTCTTCTTTCCCAATAAGACAGGAGTTATTGTTCAGACCAGAACAACATTTAGCCCTGTAAAGAGCAGAAGAGTTGCCATAGGCCGAGTTTTGTGAGGCATAGGTGAGATGGTATAATGACTTCAAATCCTGTAAAATGCAAGCTCATAGTCAGATCAATCATGGAATTATAAACAAGAAGCATCAAACTCAAGTTCAAAAACTGCAGCTATCTGAAGAACACTCGAAATAAATTAAACTTGATGCCTTAGCTCTAAATCACACAATGCAAACAACTGCATCTTACAAACGCTTTCTCATTGTTTAAGCAAACATACATCCAAATGGTCCAACCAAACTATCTCCTTGAACTGCACACATAATGAAACTTTTGAAGAGGCGTCTACACTTCTGATAAAGGAATACTACTCTTAATTCTTTGCTATCCATAATCATAAACAAGGAAATCCAATATAATAGTGTGGAAAATTGGTATTCTTAGGACAAATGTTTGCTCTAAGTGAGGCTATTTTTTTTTTCCCTCTCCCTCAAGATAAGTGAGCATTCAAACATTTGAATACACGTCTTTGACTTGTGGTAATGTTACATATCCAGGCAGCGCTTGGGGATTGCGAAACATTTGAGAAGAAATTACTTCCGATAAACACTTTTTGGGTTATATTGTAGAACTTCTATTTTCATGAGGTTTTCGCTCATAAACAATATCTTCCAAAGCCCTAAAGAGGATTTGGAGATGAGATTTAGGTGCATAATTTTGAGCTCTTAGATTGTTTCAACTTTATCCTATTACCAAATAACAGTTTAAACCTCTATTTATTAGTTTTCTAACTTAATACTAACTTCATGGATAAAAATAGTAATCCGATACTTGACTAAGTCATTCTAGCAAAAATAAGTGGAGTAATCAGTGCATGAAAGCTTCTACAGATGCCCACACAATACTATCTTCTAATGTGAGACCATATATGTATGTAACATTCTAAATATCTCACTCAAATTCAATTCAAGGAGGCTCAAAGTAAAACTTCTTCCATTTTTGGTTGTGTCTGTGGCCACGGGTGCAAGAATCAAGAACCCAATTTCAATAAACCAGCTGTTCAAATTTACATTTTGCAGACCAAAAACAAAAAAAAGGTAAAAAAAAGGGCAGCCCGGTGCACTAAGCTCCCGCTATGCGCGGGGTCCGGGGAAGGGCCGGACCACAAGGGTCTATTGTACGCAGCCTTACCTTGCATTTCTGCAAGAGGCTGTTTCCACGGCTCGAACCCGTGACCTCCTGGTCACATGGCAGCAACTTTACCAGTTACGCCAAGGCTTACCAGCAAAAACAAAAAAAAGGTAAACACAGGAATAATAGTTATCATGCTAACTTAATCTTAAACCAAAACCCATCCGGGGTTTAGATTTTAGGGATACTTCAAAATAAACTGATATCACAAAATAAAATCTTCTTTAATTAAAAGAATGGTAACCGAGACAAGAAGGGAACTCACAAGTTAGCTTTCGATTCTGTTAATAAAATGTGAAATTGGCCCAAGTACATCAAAACCTAGAACTAGTCGGTCCGTCTTAATCGGACACAAAATCTCAAATTGTATCAACGGCGAAGTACCCAATGAAATCCAGAAAGCATAGCAAAAAAAAGGCCACGAACAATCTAAAAAAAAAAGAAAATACTCGAAGTATAGGAAATAACAAACACTTGAAATTAACAGGATACCTAACTTATAGAGTTACACAAAAATGAAAGTCAGTCAGCTGATTTCTGATCAACAAATCGCACATATAGTTGCACCAATTTCCTAATGGGCCACAAAATTTTGGGTTAGAATTGGGTAGGGGCCGCGCGAACGCAGGCCCCCGCTGCCACAAATTATGACGCAGGCTCGACCACTTGGGCCGACCTTAGGCGGGCAACCCTCCTAAGTGCAATGGAGGTCACCATCCCAACGCCTGCAAGCCCATCCCTTGACCATCCCAACCCTAAACCCCACCCATCCCGCCCCATAGTGTTTTGCTAGAGCACGTATAAATGCTCTCGGGATACTCCCTCCGGTTCAAAAAGAGTGTCCACTTAGCCATTTACACACCCCTTAGGAAAATATTACCTTCTAGAAAAAAAAAATAGGTAATTTGACTAAACTACACCTAACTAAATAGGTATTAAGATTTAGTCACTTAACACTTAATAAGGTAAATCTAAAAAAATAAGATTAATTCTTATTTGATTTGGTGAGTGGACATTCTCTTTTTAAATCGAGGGAGTAATATTCTAATTAAGTAAGAAACCACTTGTTTTCCAATAAAACATTTTGTAGGAAAATAATTTCCACACCCCAAATTTCTTCTCTTTCCCATCTTGGGGAACTTCTCAAATCTTCCGATATTCAAGAATTTCTTAAATCAACGGTATTAGCATGCGAAGGAATACTAACCAAGCAAAACTTCTCCCTTTTTTCTTGTCATAAAAATTGTACCTGTAGTTGCTCCTTGTCCCACATCGGCAGAACACTATGCTGGAAATTGCTACTTAAGCAAGAGTCGTGACACGGAATGTCACGACCTTACTTGAACAGGATCTGTTCTATAGGCTCGTATCACTGTATCCTTGAGTTCTAAGGAGACAGGAAACTAAGTCTGGTTGATGACACGTGGCCATTTGACCAGAGCGTGATTAACAGCACTCATGGCCTTCGGGTTCATGGCCGCCGTAGATGATCGTTCTCAGCTCCGTCAAAGGTGTTGGGATGGTCTAATGACTGTCTGACAGATTCTCCCATGTTTTTTGCTGCACACATTTTGTAATTTTCCCAATTGAGGACTGTTTCCATGGCTGTTGGGCACAAAGCAGATAGAAGAAATTTTCTGGGTAAACAACAATCTGTATGAACTAAGCAAAATCTACGAGAGCAGATTCTCACTTGGATATGACTAAAATCTTAGTGGAAAGGAGAACCTTCCAGATTCTTAACAGAATTTAATAATGGTTCGAATTACTTCTCTCTCTTTCTTTTGGATTTCAAAGGTATTAGTATTATATTGTATTACTTTGCTTACGAGATTTTGATATTTCGAAATATTCAGTGGGCGCTTTGGCCGTAAAAACTATTCACTTTTTTCCGAAGTTGTATTTCGGAATACTAAAAAAAAAATCACTTTTTACTCTACACTTCGCTAAAAACTACAATTTCAAAAACTATAACCAAACACAACTCCAACTCCAACTTCAAAAATTCCAAAAAAAGTGAAAAAGTTTTTGATATTTATGGCCAAACGGGCCCTCATTGTTACGTACTCCCTCCGTCTCAAATTATCGGTGGTCTTCTTTTCTCAAATTATTTATGTTTTTTTATATATTTCTTAAAAAATATTAATTTAGAGAGATATTTGACTAAATTTACATTTATTCACGTCTAAACTATAATCTCTCAATTAAATGTTTATTCTTATATTTGTTGTCACGCCCCGAACCATGGCCTGGGCGTAACACGGTACTCGGGCCTTGCTTGCATGTGTCCGAGCAAACCTCATGGCTTGCTTGTCAACATCGGCATCAAAACAATATACTCTATATGATGCAATTTAAGTGAATCATGAAAATGTAATTTGCGGAATAAAGTCTTGAAATTATCTCATAGCGTGAAAAATCATGAAAACATAACAGTCTGCAAACATGAAAGCATAACTGACTCTGTGGACTAACATCTGTCTTTGAAACCTCTAAAATATGTTTGAATACTAACTACCAGGACATGGCCCTGGACTACCATAAACTGAATACTAATGCAGACTCCATGTTGAACCCTGAGAGGAATGGGGCTCACCAATAAGCTGATAACTGAGGTGATCCTACTGCGCAGGTGTATGCTCCTGAAAACCCGTATCTGCACCGTGAAGTGCAGGCCCCGAGCAAAAGGAACGTTAGTACATGGTCAATAGTACTAGTATGTAAAAACCTGCTGAAATGAAGAACATGGCACAACATACGTATAAGACATGAACTGAAACTGAATGTAACTTGAACATGAGCATGAAACGTGAGTAAAGTCTGAAAATAGTAAATCAATGGAAATACATGTATATAAAACTGCTTGTAACGTGAGGAATGCTATAGTATAACCGACAACATGATCTGGTACTTGCGTCCTACCAGGAGAACACTCACACCTTGTCAGGGATATGAGATTTAGGTAATAATAAGCATGTAAGGATCCAAACTGCATAATGAAGGTGTTACCTCCTTGCTGACAACCCTTATCCTGCGGTGGCAACGTAGTTTCAGGCTATCTGAGCCTTCTCGGTTAACTAAGCAATTCCCAAAAATATGAACATGATATAGTTGGCTAAGAAACCCATGATTTTCGTGAAATAACTTGTAACATGATTTCATAAAATATCTTGTAATATGGTTTCATGAGATAACTTGTCATAATCTTCCAAACATGTTCTTGATTCATGAGTAATAACAATAGTTCATAATTATATATATATATATATATATAATTGACTTGAAAACATGCTTGTAACTTGCTAGATAAAACCATAAAGTTTCATATAAACATAATGAGAACACATAAGGAAGAATTCATGATTCATGGATTAAGCTAGGGTTTCTAATAATCGTAATCGAAGATTAGGAATACAATAACGAATATAGATACAAAATTCATGTACATAAATATATAAATACGGGCTACCAATATGTTGGAACAACCAAGCTCGGCAGATTTTCACAAAGATAAATCAATGAAGTTCCACGTACTATAAGAACTTATTAGTCCTGCAAATAATAGGACCTTCTCACACATGATCAAAAAGGATAACAGCTTTTTATAATCCTATACAGGGAAAGTCTAGATGCGAAATGTACAAGAACATATGCAGAATTTCACGCCCATAAGAGTAAGAGAGAGGTCACCTTAAGAAGTTCCAATGGGCGGAAGCCACCAATCTACATAACACCGCTCGGCGAGGGTTTTCCACATCCCTGACAAGACATGGAATACGTCCGCCTTGGCTGCATTTCCTTTCACCCTGAAAACCTCATCAAATTGTGCAGTGACATTATTCACAATACTTCGCAGTTCAGGGTCACTTGCATGTGAATTGACAGCTGTCCTTCACTCAGTGATGTGTTTGTTGTGTTCTTCTAGCCAACGACTATATTCTGCATCAAATGCTAAGGGCCCTGCAGAACAGCAAAATCTGAAAGGTTATCTTAGCACGAGCAAACAACTTTCTGGAAAGTGCTATCAGAAACTACATAAGGGGTTGAACATAATCTTATTAAAATAAACCAGTGTAATACGAAAAAGTCATGTATTAAAACAAACTGAATGCATAAAGCAGCAACTGACTCATTCATTATCTTTATCATAGCAACCATCATAAGTGTGAGAATTATGAACATCGACCACACCCAAGGGTGTGGCTTAGTGGTCAATTTCAAAGTGGGTTTTCAAGTCCCAACAGAGACAAAAATACTACTTAGGTGATTTCTTCACATCTGTCTTAGCCTTGGTGGACAGAGTTATCTGGTACCCGTTGCTGGTGGGAGATCGCAGGTATCCCATGGAATTATATGAGGTGCGCGCAAGATGGCCCGGACACCACGGTTATTAAAAAATAATTATGAACATCGACCAAGCCCATCGATAGCCCAAAGCTTCACAACCTTTGATATAGGGTCAACGCTAAGACATTGAGGACCTATTGGAAGCTGCAGTTTACTTTGTTCCTCAAATTAAAATTCAATGTCATCCACAGCGTATCGACATGCAGATGGATTTCAAAAGTAATCTTATTAACCCAGTCCAGTTAATCAGGGAAAATCAAGAAAACTGAAGTTCTACAAACAAAAAGAACACATTTTTCCAGTCTTATTTGCTTCCTAAACACAGATCACGCAACTACAATATATGAGAGACGAACTATTCCTGAAAAAACAACCCACATCTAGCTCAATTTAGTATCAAGAAGTGATACATCCTCAACAGATCTAGAAGAATCCGAGCAACATCTTCCAAAGCCCTAAAGAGGATTTTGGGTTATATTGTAGTACTTCTATTTTCATGAGGTTTTCGCTCATCAACAACATCTTCCAAAGCCCTAAAGATGATTTTGAGATGAGATTTAGGTGCATAATTTTGAGCTCTTAGATTGTTTCAACTTTATCCTATTACCAAATAACAGTTTAAACCTCCATTTATTAGTTTTCTAACTTAATACTAACTTCATGGATAAAAATAGTAATCCGATACTTCACTAAGCTCATTCTAGCAAAAATAAGTGGAGTAATCAGTGCATGAAAGCTTCTACAGATGCCCACACAATACTATCTTCTAATGTGAGACCATATATGTATGTAACATTCTAAATATCTCACTCAAATTCAATTCAAGGAGGCACAAAGTAAAGCTTCTTCCATTTTTTGTTGTGTGTGGGGCCACGGGCGCAAGAATCAAGAACCCAATTTCTATAAACCAGCTGTTCAAATTTACATTTTGCAGACCAAAAACGAAAAAAAGGTACACACAGGAATAATAGTTATCATGCTAACTTAATCTTAAACCAAAACCCATCCGGGGTTTAGATTTTAGGGATACTTCAAAATAAAATGATATCACAAAATAAAATCTTCTTTAATTAAAAGAATGGTAACTGAGAAAAGAAGGGAACTCACAAGTTAGCTTTCGATTCTGTTAATAAAATGTGAAATTGGCCCAAGTACATCAAAACCTAGAACTAGTCAGTCCATCTTAATCGGACACAAAATCTCAAATTGTATCAACAACAACGGCGACGTACCCAATAAAATCTCACAATGTGGGGTTTGGGAGGGTAAAGTGTACCAGACCTTACCCCTCTGAAAGACCCTTAGCTCAAGAGAGGAATGGCAAAAAAAAAAAAAAAAAAAAACTAGATAAGGACTAGTAATTCAAGGCAGTATAAAAATAAAATAGAGCAAGAAACAATCTTAAAAAAGAAAATACTCAAAGTACAAGAAATATCAAACACATGAAATTAACAGGATACCTAATTTACACAGTAACTCAAAAATGCAAGTCAGTCTGCTGATTTCAGATCTACAAATCGAACATATAGTTGCACCAATTTCCTAATGGGCCACAAAATTTTGGGTTAGAATTGGGTAGGGGCCGCGCGAACGCAGGCCCCCGCTGCCACAAATTATGACGTAGGCTCGACCACTTGGGCCGACCTTAGGCGGGCACCCCTCCTAAGTGCAATGGAGGTCACCAACCTAGGCCATGGGCCTTATTGATCACCCATTGACCCCGTCCAGGTAAGTATGTTACTCTGTGTGCCCAGCCCATATTTTATACTAGTTCTTTTGCTTCACTTCTCTTCCCTCCTGGTGATATGGGAGAATCAGTTAAAATGACATTGTTTCTTTCTTTAGCTTTCTGTTTGGAAATAGAGAAAAGATATCAATGGAGCATATATTTGATTCTCTTTTAATATACATGATAACTATGAAGTAAATACTAGTGTTGCAACACAAAAATCAGAAGAACGATAATATATAAATTGATCTTGAAAATTCAAGTGTCATACTGTAGATACATAGTACCGCAGCCAGCAACGCGACCTTCGGCAGATCTTTCTATTCTTATTGCATCCAAATCCAGAGTGTTTGACAGCAAAATTAGCAAGCAGATGAACAATGAGGATTCAATGGTATTGCAGACACCTCTCTGCTTAACTTACTGAATGGTGTTGGTGAAAACACACCACTAAGTTCTCTGAGTAATCAACAACATATAAAACAAGCTAAACAAAGCAGCAGCAAGATGGCACCTGTTGATGATAATCGTAATTAAGGTTTCATTTAAAGAGGCATAATCATTAAGAGTTTCATGTGATTCCAACATATGAGCGTTCTGTGAACCACATGATACTAATATTATATTTAATGGATTCCTCATTCTCATCTACACAATAACATGGCCAGATGATGTATAAACAAGGATGAACATAAAGTTGTAGAGTAAGACATTGAATTCTGAACGGAGGAATAATTTGCAGCATCATAAGGATACATCATACATGGAAAATATGTATCTTACTCTTCTTTCCCAATAAGGACGGAAGCATACAAAATCGCAAACAGGAGTTATCGTTGAGACCAAACAACATTAAGTCCGGCAAACAACAGAGGAGCTGACAAAGGCCGACAGTTCTGTTAGGCATTGGTGATGGTATAATGATTTCAAACACCGTAGAACAGAAGCTCATATTCAGAATCCATCAAGAAGCGTCAAAATCAAGTTAAAAACTGCAGCTATCTGAAGAACAGATGAAACAAATTTATCCCTGTGCCTTAGCTAAAAATCAGAAATGAATTGTCATAGTTTACGCAAACATACATCCAAATGCTCCAAATAAACATCTTTATGAACTGCAGACATGATCAAAACTATTGAAAGGGCCTCTGCACATCTGCTAATTAAAGGAATACTGCTGTTCTTCACTATCCATAAGATCAATAAAGAACACCCCAGTGTATTAGTGAAGCTGGTTTGTATTTTCAGGACAAATTATTTGCTCAATTCAAACATTTGAATACAAGGCGTTGACATATGGTTGTATCAGATTCTTAGTCATATCTAGGCATAGTTTGGTAGTGCAATACAATTGAAATGAAATCACTTATCTTAGTTTTTGGGCAATGGTAGTCAAAATGATTTAACTTTATGAACTTGTCATTCAAAAATAATTTATCAGAAGCTCCCCTTTGTCTTAAAACTTAGGTGCCAAAATTTTGAGCTCTGCTTATTTCAATTGTACCCTTTAGCATTACAATTACAATTACAATTTTTTCGATACGTAATCTTTTAGCTTAAACAGAGACGGATCCAGGATTTAAACTTTATGAGTTCAATCTATAGATTTTTAGCATTAAATCCATTATATTTTTAAAGTTAGGGGTTCATATCTACTATTTATTGCAATTTTAATAATTTTTTACACATAAGTTTAGGCTCCGTGTCCAAAGTTTGGGGTTCAGTTGAACCCCAACCTTACAGGCTACGTACGCCTCTGAGCTTAAAGGAGACTAAAACCTTGCTTACAAGAAAAGCTTCTGTCATTTTTTAGCTGTTCATCCATTTTCTTCAGCTCATCATTTAGGTGAAAGAACATTAGGAGAAAAAATTGCATATCAAAAACACATAGACAAAAACTTTCTAACTTTCAAAACTAACTCTTCCAACTTCACACAGATACATAGGAATTCTTTCCTGCATTTCATTTAATGGCTGTGTTGCAATTTAGACAACCCATTTGACACGAAGAGATTGTATGGTGTGGAGGAAACTGACCTTTCTAACGGAAGTACAAACAAGTTTCATAAGTGGCATTCTAATTCGAATTTCATTGTCTCCCCCGTCCACCCAACGCCTGCAAACCAATCCCTTGATCATCCCAACCCCGAACCCCACCCATCCCACCCCATAGTGTTTTTGCTAGAGAACATATAAATGCTCTCGGGATACTCTCTCTAGTTCAAAAAGAGTGTCCACTTAGCCATTTGCACATCCCTTAAGCAAATATTACCTCCTAGAAAAAAAAAAAGTAATTTGACTAAAGTACACCTAACTAAATAGGTATTAAGATTTAGTCACTTAACACTTAATAAGGGTAAATCTAAAAAAATGATTTGGTGATTGGACATTCTCTTTTTAAATCGAGGGAGTAATATTCTTTAATTAAGTAAGAAACCACTTGTTTTCGGATAAAACATTTTGTAGGAAAATAATTTCCACACCCCAAATTTCTTCTCTTTCCCATCTTGGGGAACTTCTCAAATCTTCCGATATTCAAGAATTTCTTAAATCAACGGTATTAGCATGCGAAGGAATACTAACCAAGCAAAACTTCTCCCTTTTTTCTTGTCATAAAAATTGTACCTGTAGTTGCTCCTCGTCCCACATCGGCAGAACACTATGCTGGAAATTGCTACTTAAGCAAGAGTCGTGACAAGGAATGTCACGACCTTACTTGAACAGGATCTGTTCTATAGGCTCGTACCACTGTATCCTTGAGTTCTAAGGAGACAGGAAACTAAGTCTGGTTGATGACACGTGGCCATTTGACCAGAGCGTGATTAACAGCACCCATGGCCTTCGGGTTCATGGCCGCCGTAGATGATCGTTCTCAGCTCCGTCAACGGTGTTGGGATGGTCTAATGGCTGTCTGACAGATTCTCACTTTTTTTTGCTGCACACATTTTGTAATTTTCCCAATTGAGGACTGTTTCCATGGCTGTTGGTCACAAAGCAGATAGAAGAAATTTTCTGGGTAAACAACAATCTGTATGAACTAAGCAAAATCTACGAGAGCAGATTCTCACTTGGATATGACTAAAATCTTAGTGGAAAGGAGAACCTTCCAGATTCTTAACAGAATTTAATAATGGTTCGAATTACTTCTCTCTCTTTCTTTTGGATTTCAAAGGTATTAGTATTATATTGTATTACTTTGCTTACGAGATTTTGATATTTCGAAATATTCAGCGGGCGCTTTGGCCATAAAAACTATTCACTTTTTTCCGAAGTTGTATTTCGGAATACTAAAAAAAAAATCACTTTTTACGCTACACTTCACTAAAAACTACAATTTCAAAAACTATAACCAAACACAACTCCAACTCCAACTTCAAAAATTCCAAAAAAAGTGAAAAAGTTTTTGATATTTATGGCCAAACGGGCCCTCATTGTTACGTACTCCCTCCGTCTCAAATTATCGGTGGTCTTCTTTTCTCAAATTATTTATGTTTTTTTATATATTTCTTAAAAAATATTAATTTAGAGAGATATTTGACTAAATTTACCTTTATTCACGTCTAAACTATAATCTCTCAATTAAATGTTTATTCTTATATTTGTTGTCACGCCCCGAACCATGGCCTGGGCGTAACACGGTACTCGAGCCTTGCTTGCATGTGTCCGAGCAAACCTCATGGCTTGCTTGTCAACATCGGCATCAAAACAATATACTCTATATGATGCAATTTAAGTGAATCATGAAAATGTAATTTGCGGAATAAAGTCTTGAAATTATCTCATAGCGTGAAAAATCATGAAAACATAACAGTCTGCAAACATGAAAGCATAACTGACTCTGTGGACTAACATCTGTCTTTGAAACCTCTAAAATATGTTTGAATACTAACTACCAGGACATGGCCCTGGACTACCATAAACTGAATACTAATGCAGACTCCATGTTGAACCCTGAGAGGAATGGGGCTCACCAATAAGCTGATAACTGAGGTGATCCTACTGCGCAGGTGTATGCTCCTGAAAACCCGTATCTGCACCGTGAAGTGCAGGCCCCGAGCAAAAGGAACGTTAGTACATGGTCAATAGTACTAGTATGTAAAAACCTGCTGAAATGAAGAACATGGCACAACATACGTATAAGACATGAACTGAAACTGAATGTAACTTGAACATGAGCATGAAACGTGAGTAAAGTCTGAAAATAGTAAATCAATGGAAATACATGTATATAAAACTGCTTGTAACGTGAGGAATGCTATAGTATAACCGACAACATGATCTGGTACTTGCGTCCTACCAGGAGAACACTCACACCTTGTCAGGGATATGAGATTTAGGTAATAATAAGCATGTAAGGATCCAAACTGCATAATGAAGGTGTTACCTCCTTGCTGACAACCCTTATCCTGCGGTGGCAACGTAGTTTCAGGCTATCTGAGCCTTCTCGGTTAACTAAGCAATTCCCAAAAATATGAACATGATATAGTTGGCTAAGAAACCCATGATTTTCGTGAAATAACTTGTAACATGATTTCATAAAATATCTTGTAATATGGTTTCATGAGATAACTTGTCATAATCTTCCAAACATGTTCTTGATTCATGAGTAATAACAATAGTTCATAATTATATATATATATATATATATAATTGACTTGAAAACATGCTTGTAACTTGCTAGATAAAACCATAAAGTTTCATATAAACATAATGAGAACACATAAGGAAGAATTCATGATTCATGGATTAAGCTAGGGTTTCTAATAATCGTAATCGAAGATTAGGAATACAATAACGAATATAGATACAAAATTCATGTACATAAATATATAAATACGGGCTACCAATATGTTGGAACAACCAAGCTCGGCAGATTTTCACAAAGATAAATCAATGAAGTTCCACGTACTATAAGAACTTATTAGTCCTGCAAATAATAGGACCTTCTCACACATGATCAAAAAGGATAACAGCTTTTTATAATCCTATACAGGGAAAGTCTAGATGCGAAATGTACAAGAACATATGCAGAATTTCACGCCCATAAGAGTAAGAGAGAGGTCACCTTAAGAAGTTCCAATGGGCGGAAGCCACCAATCTACATAACACCGCTCGGCGAGGGTTTTCCACATCCCTGACAAGACATGGAATACGTCCGCCTTGGCTGCATTTCCTTTCACCCTGAAAACCTCATCAAATTGTGCAGTGACATTATTCACAATACTTCGCAGTTCAGGGTCACTTGCATGTGAATTGACAGCTGTCCTTCACTCAGTGATGTGTTTGTTGTGTTCTTCTAGCCAACGACTATATTCTGCATCAAATGCTAAGGGCCCTGCAGAACAGCAAAATCTGAAAGGTTATCTTAGCACGAGCAAACAACTTTCTGGAAAGTGCTATCAGAAACTACATAAGGGGTTGAACATAATCTTATTAAAATAAACCAGTGTAATACGAAAAAGTCATGTATTAAAACAAACTGAATGCATAAAGCAGCAACTGACTCATTCATTATCTTTATCATAGCAACCATCATAAGTGTGAGAATTATGAACATCGACCACACCCAAGGGTGTGGCTTAGTGGTCAATTTCAAAGTGGGTTTTCAAGTCCCAACAGAGACAAAAATACTACTTAGGTGATTTCTTCACATCTGTCTTAGCCTTGGTGGACAGAGTTATCTGGTACCCGTTGCTGGTGGGAGATCGCAGGTATCCCATGGAATTATATGAGGTGCGCGCAAGATGGCCCGGACACCACGGTTATTAAAAAATAATTATGAACATCGACCAAGCCCATCGATAGCCCAAAGCTTCACAACCTTTGATATAGGGTCAACGCTAAGACATTGAGGACCTATTGGAAGCTGCAGTTTACTTTGTTCCTCAAATTAAAATTCAATGTCATCCACAGCGTATCGACATGCAGATGGATTTCAAAAGTAATCTTATTAACCCAGTCCAGTTAATCAGGGAAAATCAAGAAAACTGAAGTTCTACAAACAAAAAGAACACATTTTTCCAGTCTTATTTGCTTCCTAAACACAGATCACGCAACTACAATATATGAGAGACGAACTATTCCTGAAAAAACAACCCACATCTAGCTCAATTTAGTATCAAGAAGTGATACATCCTCAACAGATCTAGAAGAATCCGAGCAACATCTTCCAAAGCCCTAAAGAGGATTTTGGGTTATATTGTAGTACTTCTATTTTCATGAGGTTTTCGCTCATCAACAACATCTTCCAAAGCCCTAAAGATGATTTTGAGATGAGATTTAGGTGCATAATTTTGAGCTCTTAGATTGTTTCAACTTTATCCTATTACCAAATAACAGTTTAAACCTCCATTTATTAGTTTTCTAACTTAATACTAACTTCATGGATAAAAATAGTAATCCGATACTTCACTAAGCTCATTCTAGCAAAAATAAGTGGAGTAATCAGTGCATGAAAGCTTCTACAGATGCCCACACAATACTATCTTCTAATGTGAGACCATATATGTATGTAACATTCTAAATATCTCACTCAAATTCAATTCAAGGAGGCACAAAGTAAAGCTTCTTCCATTTTTTGTTGTGTGTGGGGCCACGGGCGCAAGAATCAAGAACCCAATTTCTATAAACCAGCTGTTCAAATTTACATTTTGCAGACCAAAAACGAAAAAAAGGTACACACAGGAATAATAGTTATCATGCTAACTTAATCTTAAACCAAAACCCATCCGGGGTTTAGATTTTAGGGATACTTCAAAATAAAATGATATCACAAAATAAAATCTTCTTTAATTAAAAGAATGGTAACTGAGAAAAGAAGGGAACTCACAAGTTAGCTTTCGATTCTGTTAATAAAATGTGAAATTGGCCCAAGTACATCAAAACCTAGAACTAGTCAGTCCATCTTAATCGGACACAAAATCTCAAATTGTATCAACAACAACGGCGACGTACCCAATGAAATCTCACAATGTGAGGTTTGGGAGGGTAAAGTGTACGCAGACCTTACCCCTCTGAAAGACCCTTAGCTCAAGAGAAGAATGGCAAAAAAAAAAAAAAAAAAGGCTAGATAAGGACTAGTAATTCAAGGCAGTATAAAAATAAAATAGAGCAAGAAACAATCTTAAAAAAGAAAATACTCAAAGTACAAGAAATATCAAACACATGAAATTAACAGGATACCTAATTTATACAGTAACTCAAAAATGCAAGTCAGTCTGCTGATTTCTGATCTACAAATCGAACATATAGTTGCACCAATTTCCTAATGGGCCACAAAATTTTGGGTTAGAATTGGGTAGGGGCCGCGCGAACGCAGGCCCCCGCTGCCACAAATTATGACGTAGGCTCGACCACTTGGGCCGACCTTAGGCGGGCACCCCTCCTAAGTGCAATGGAGGTCACCAACCTAGGCCATGGGCCTTATTGATCACCCATTGACCCCGTCCAGGTAAGTATGTTACTCTGTGTGCCCAGCCCATATTTTATACTAGTTCTTTTGCTTCACTTCTCTTCCCTCCTGGTGATATGGGAGAATCAGTTAAAATGACATTGTTTCTTTCTTTAGCTTTCTGTTTGGAAATAGAGAAAAGATATCAATGGAGCATATATTTGATTCTCTTTTAATATACATGATAACTATGAAGTAAATACTAGTGTTGCAACACAAAAATCAGAAGAACGATAATATATAAATTGATCTTGAAAATTCAAGTGTCATACTGTAGATACATAGTACCGCAGCCAGCAACGCGACCTTCGGCAGATCTTTCTATTCTTATTGCATCCAAATCCAGAGTGTTTGACAGCAAAATTAGCAAGCAGATGAACAATGAGGATTCAATGGTATTGCAGACACCTCTCTGCTTAACTTACTGAATGGTGTTGGTGAAAACACACCACTAAGTTCTCTGAGTAATCAACAACATATAAAACAAGCTAAACAAAGCAGCAGCAAGATGGCACCTGTTGATGATAATCGTAATTAAGGTTTCATTTAAAGAGGCATAATCATTAAGAGTTTCATGTGATTCCAACATATGAGCGTTCTGTGAACCACATGATACTAATATTATATTTAATGGATTCCTCATTCTCATCTACACAATAACATGGCCAGATGATATATAAACAAGGATGAACATAAAGTTGTAGAGTAAGACATTGAATTCTGAACGGAGGAATAATTTGCAGCATCATAAGGATACATCATACATGGAAAATATGTATCTTACTCTTCTTTCCCAATAAGGACGGAAGCATACAAAATCGCAAACAGGAGTTATCGTTGAGACCAAACAACATTAAGTCCGGCAAACAACAGAGGAGCTGACAAAGGCCGACAGTTCTGTTAGGCATTGGTGATGGTATAATGATTTCAAACACCGTAGAACAGAAGCTCATATTCAGAATCCATCAAGAAGCGTCAAAATCAAGTTAAAAACTGCAGCTATCTGAAGAACAGATGAAACAAATTTATCCCTGTGCCTTAGCTAAAAATCAGAAATGAATTGTCATAGTTTACGCAAACATACATCCAAATGCTCCAAATAAACATCTTTATGAACTGCAGACATGATCAAAACTATTGAAAGGGCCTCTGCACATCTGCTAATTAAAGGAATACTGCTGTTCTTCACTATCCATAAGATCAATAAAGAACACCCCAGTGTATTAGTGAAGCTGGTTTGTATTTTCAGGACAAATTATTTGCTCAATTCAAACATTTGAATACAAGGCGTTGACATATGGTTGTATCAGATTCTTAGTCATATCTAGGCATAGTTTGGTAGTGCAATACAATTGAAATGAAATCACTTATCTTAGTTTTTGGGCAATGGTAGTCAAAATGATTTAACTTTATGAACTTGTCATTCAAAAATAATTTATCAGAAGCTCCCCTTTGTCTTAAAACTTAGGTGCCAAAATTTTGAGCTCTGCTTATTTCAATTGTACCCTTTAGCATTACAATTACAATTACAATTTTTTCGATACGTAATCTTTTAGCTTAAACAGAGACGGATCCAGGATTTAAACTTTATGAGTTCAATCTATAGATTTTTAGCATTAAATCCATTATATTTTTAAAGTTAGGGGTTCATATCTACTATTTATTGCAATTTTAATAATTTTTTACACATAAGTTTAGGCTCCGTGTCCAAAGTTTGGGGTTCAGTTGAACCCCAACCTTACAGGCTACGTACGCCTCTGAGCTTAAAGGAGACTAAAACCTTGCTTACAAGAAAAGCTTCTGTCATTTTTTAGCTGTTCATCCATTTTCTTCAGCTCATCATTTAGGTGAAAGAACATTAGGAGAAAAAATTGCATATCAAAAACACATAGACAAAAACTTTCTAACTTTCAAAACTAACTCTTCCAACTTCACACAGATACATAGGAATTCTTTCCTGCATTTCATTTAATGGCTGTGTTGCAATTTAGACAACCCATTTGACACGAAGAGATTGTATGGTGTGGAGGAAACTGACCTTTCTAACGGAAGTACAAACAAGTTTCATAAGTGGCATTCTAATTCGAATTTCATTGTCTCCCCCGTCCACCCAACGCCTGCAAACCAATCCCTTGATCATCCCAACCCCGAACCCCACCCATCCCACCCCATAGTGTTTTTGCTAGAGAACATATAAATGCTCTCGGGATACTCTCTCTAGTTCAAAAAGAGTGTCCACTTAGCCATTTGCACATCCCTTAAAAAATATTACCTCCTAGAAAAAAAAAAAGTAATTTGACTAAAGTACACCTAACTAAATAGGTATTAAGATTTAGTCACTTAACACATAATAAGGGTAAATCTAAAAAAATAAGATTAATTCTTATTTGATTTGGTGATTGGACATTCTCTTTTTAAATCGAGGGAGTAATATTCTTTAATTAAGTAAGAAACCACTTGTTTTCGAATAAAACATTTTGTAGGAAAATAATTTCCACACCCCAAATTTCTTCTCTTTCCCATCTTGGGGAACTTCTCAAATCTTCCGATATTCAAGAATTTCTTAAATCAACGGTATTAGCATGCGAAGGAATACTAACCAAGCAAAACTTCTCCCTTTTTTCTTGTCATAAAAATTGTACCTGTAGTTGCTCCTCGTCCCACATCGGCAGAACACTATGCTGGAAATTGCTACTTAAGCAAGAGTCGTGACAAGGAATGTCACGACCTTACTTGAACAGGATCTGTTCTATAGGCTCGTACCACTGTATCCTTGAGTTCTAAGGAGACAGGAAACTAAGTCTGGTTGATGACACGTGGCCATTTGACCAGAGCGTGATTAACAGCACCCATGGCCTTCGGGTTCATGGCCGCCGTAGATGATCGTTCTCAGCTCCGTCAACGGTGTTGGGATGGTCTAATGGCTGTCTGACAGATTCTCACTTTTTTTTGCTGCACACATTTTGTAATTTTCCCAATTGAGGACTGTTTCCATGGCTGTTGGTCACAAAGCAGATAGAAGAAATTTTCTGGGTAAACAACAATCTGTATGAACTAAGCAAAATCTACGAGAGCAGATTCTCACTTGGATATGACTAAAATCTTAGTGGAAAGGAGAACCTTCCAGATTCTTAACAGAATTTGATAAACTTCTCTCTCTTTCTTGCTTTCGGATTTCTTTTCGATTTCAAAGGTATTAGTACTATTAGTTTGCTTTACGAGATTGTGATCTTTCGAAAAAATTTCATTCTTGCATACTTCCTCCGTCTCAAATTATCGTTAGTTTTTTGTTCAAATTATTTATGATTTTTTTTATATACCCCTTAAAATAATATACTCCACTTAGAGGGATATTTTGACTAAATTTACCCTTATTTATATCTAAACTATAATCTCTCAATTAAATGTTTACTCTTTTATTTGTCATCTTCATTAATGACATATATTTACTAAGGATAATGGGAAAAAAATAATTAATTATGCTTTGAACTTTTAAAAAGATAAATAATTTGAGATAATTATTTTTAGTAATTACGATCAATAATTTGAGACGGAGGGAGTAATTCTCTATCTAATTATTAATTAATTTATATGATAAAAATGAGCATTTTTTATTAGTGATTTAAGCATAAATTTAAATACGGCAAAGGGTCAGAACCACGCTTCAACTATACAATATTGCGCTCATATGCCCATCGTTTAAACGTTATCCCACGTATGCCCTTACCATTACTTTTTGGGTTATTCATGCCCTTGATTTAATGAAAACCCGGAGAAAAAATTGAAGGGCATATTTTTTTAGTTTCGCATAGTATAGGGGCATATTTGATTCATTGAAATTCTTGAACTACATATTCTACCAGTAGTTCTCAAAAAACAATGGTGCACTTTATGCTAGCCGATGATTTTTGATACTACATTTTGTAACTCCACACTTCTTATTCTTTTACTTGTTTATGAAATGTCGGAAGCTTCGAGTTCTTCAAATAGTTGTGGAAGGGTTTGTGGATGTGGAGTTGCTTCACTCCATCTGACATCATGGACTCCAGATAATTCTACTAAATTTCTATTATGTGTGGAATTCGCGAAAAGGCCAGACCACATTGAATTTTATATAAAAAACCATATAAATGCTTAAAATGTAATATTCTCTCTATTATTATTATCAAAATTTCAGCACCGTGGGAGACTTTTTTTCAGATGTCATAAGTATGATGTAAGTTATCTCTTTTTTCTTGTGATTTTTTTGTGGCAGATCTGTAATGAATTTTTTTGTTACGGCAGTTGTTGCATGCAATATTGTGTAGATATTGGGACTGGAAAGACGAAAAATTTCCAGAAAGAACTATCCAGGTCATCAACAAATTGAAAAATAAAAAATGTTATCATTAGTAAAAAGAAAAATCTTTTAAAAAGGGGGAATGGTGCACTTATTTGAGAAAACAACCTTTAAAAGATCGTTGTAATTGCTTTTGATTTTTTTATTGTATAATTTAGATGTAACGTAATAGTGGATGGACTGGAATTGCAAATATTTTTTATGTTTTGGAATGCAATGATATTTTGTGTCATATTGTTATTTTTGTGGGATAATATTCAAAAAAATTAATAAATTATACATGCCCTTATACTATGCGAAACTGAACAAATATGCCCACCAATATATTTTCATTAAATCAAGAGCACGAGTGACCCAAAATGTAATGGTAAGGGCATATGTGGTACAACGCTTAAACGACGGGCATATGCATGCAATATCCTCTAGTTGAAGGACAGATCTGACCCTTTGCCGTTTTAAATATGAAAAATAAACTTTTTTAGTTTAGGGGGTTTCTCTAGTTCATTCAAAACGTGGGAAAATGATAGGAGTACATTTTTTTGCACTGATCGCCCTTCAAAGGCGTCGTGTCTTTAATTTTTGCCCCTCAAATTATTGACCTTTAATTTTTTCCCTTCGCTTAATAAATTGGTCAAAAATACCCCCAGGTTCTGGGTTCGAACCCCGCTCAGTAAAAAAAAAAAAATCGCAAGGCAAAACTTCGCAAAAAGTTTGCCTTGTGAAATTTTGCAAGGTAGGTAGAAACTTTTTTTTTTCCAAATAGGCCTAATTTTGCTACGAAACTCTGTCTTGCGATTTTTATTTTTTTTAACTGAGCCGAGATTCGAACCTAGAACCTCGGGGTATCTTACGCGAGGGCAAAAATTAAAAACCACCCCCCAAACAAGGGTAATCGTGCAAATTGCCCAAAATGATAAAACTTCCTAACATAAAAAATTAATTGAAATTTAATCATTTTGTTATAGACTAAAAATGAGAGTTCATCCCAAAAGACTAGTCTAATAGGTGGAAGAGCTCATTTTAGCTTATAAACTCATTAATAGTTTTTCTTTAACCGATGAGGGACAATTGGCACATGACATATTTCTGTCAAAATATTAAAAAACAAACATGTACAATCCATACAATTGAGGATTATCTATCTTAATCTTTTGAAACTTTTGACGACGCCTCTCATTTTACATACTGACTTTGACTAAATTTACCCTTATTTATATCTAAACTATAATCTCTCAATTAAATGTTTACTCTTTTATTTGTCATCTTCATTAATGACATATATTAGTACTATTAGTTTGCTTTACGAGATTTTGATCTTTAGAAAAAAAATCATTCTTGCATACTTCCTCCGTCTCAAATTATCGTCAGTTTTTTCCTCAAATTATTTATGATTTTTTTATATACCCCTTAAAATATACTCCATTTAGAGGGATATTTTGACTAAATTTACCCTTATATATATCTAAACTATAATCTCTCAATTAAATGTTTACTCTTTTATTTGTCATCTTCATTAATGACATATATTTACCAAGGATAATGGGAAAAAAATAATTAATTATGCTTTGAACTTTTAAAATGATAAATAATTTGAGACAACTATTTTTAGTAATTACGACCAATAATTTGAGATGGAGGGAGTAATTCTCTATCTAATTATTAATTAATTTATATGATAAAAATGAGCATTTTTTATTGGTGATTTAAGCATAAATTTAAATACGGCAAAGGGCCAGATCCACGCTTCAACTATACAATATTGCGCTCATATGCCCATCGTTTAAACGTTATCCCACGTATGCCCTTACCATTACTTTTTGGGTTATTCATGCCCTTGATTTAATGAAAACCCGGAGAAAAAATTGAAGGGCATATTTTTTTAGTTTCGCATAGTATAGGGGCATATTTGATTCATTGAAATTCTTGAACTACATATTCTACCAGTAGTTCTCAAAAAACAATGGTGCACTTTATGCTAGCCGATGATTTTTGATACTACATTTTGTAACTCCACACTTCTTATTCTTTTACTTGTTTATGAAATGTCGGAAGCTTCGAGTTCTTCAAATAGTTGTGGAAGGGTTTGTGGATGTGGAGTTGCTTCACTCCATCTGACATCATGGACTCCAGATAATTCTACTAAATTTCTATTATGTGTGGAATTCGCGAAAAGGCCAGACCACATTGAATTTTATATAAAAAACCATATAAATGCTTAAAATGTAATATTCTCTCTATTATTATTATCAAAATTTCAGCACCGTGGGAGACTTTTTTTCAGATGTCATAAGTATGATGTAAGTTATCTCTTTTTTCTTGTGATTTTTTTTGTGGCAGATCTGTAATGAATTTTTTTGTTACGGCAGTTGTTGCATGCAATATTGTGTAGATATTGGGACTGGAAAGACGAAAAATTTCCAGAAAGAACTATCCAGGTCATCAACAAATTGAAAAATAAAAAATGTTATCATTAGTAAAAAGAAAAATCTTTTAAAAAGGGGAAATGGTGCAATTATTTGTGAAAACAACCTTTAAAAGATCGTTGTAATTGCTTTTGATTTTTTTATTGTATAATTTAGATGTAACGTAATAGTAGATGGACTGGAATTGCAAATGTTTTTTATGTTTTAGAATGCAATGATATTTTGTGTCATATTGTTATTTTTGTGGGATAATATTCAAAAAATTTAATAAATTATACATGCCCTTATACTATGCGAAACTGAACAAATATGCTCACCAATATATTTTCATTAAATCAAGAGCACGAGTGACCCAAAATATAATGGTAAGGGCATATGTGGTACAACGCTTAAACGACGGGCATATGCACGCAATATCCTATAGTTGAAGGACAGATCTGACCCTTTGTCGTTTTAAATATGAAAAATAAACTTTTTTAGTTTAGGGGGTTTCTCTAGTTCATTCAAAACGTGGGAAAATGATAGGAGTACATTTTTTTGCACTGATCGCCCTTCAAAGGCGTCGTGTCTTTAATTTTTGCCCCTCAAATTATTGGCCTTTAATTTGTTTTCCTTCGCTTAAAAAATTGGTCAAAAATACCCCCAGGTTCTGGGTTCGAACCCCGCTCGGTAAAAAAAAAAATCGCAAGGCAAAACTTCGCAAAAAGTTTGCCTTGTGAAATTTTGCAAGGTAGGTAGAAACTTTTTTTTTTCCAAATAGGTCTAATTTTGCTACGAAACTCTGTCTTGCGATTTTTTTTTTTTTTAACTGAGCCGAGATTCGAACCTAGAACCTCGGGGTATCTTACGCGAGGGCAAAAATTAAAAACCACCCCCCAAACAAGGGTAATCGTGCAAATTGCCCAAAATGATAAAACTTCCTAACATAAAAAATTAATTGAAATTTAATCATTTTGTTATAGACTAAAAATGAGAGTTCATCCCAAAAGACTAGTCTAATAGGTGGAAGAGCTCATTTTAGCTTATAAACTCATTAATATTTTTTCTTTAACCGATGAGGGACAATTGACACATGACATATTTCTGTCAAAATATTAAAAAACAAACATGTACAATCCATACAATTGAGGATTATCTATCTTAATCTTTTGAAACTTTTGACGACGCCTCTCATTTTACATACTGACTTTGAGTAAATAATTCTTTATGATATCCAAAAAGTAACGACGCTATTTTTTCTCCAAAACCCAATAAGCTTTAAGTGAGATTCTCCAAAAATTAAAGGCACTAGTCTTTAATTTTTGTCCCTCAAAAAGGTGGTGGTCTTTAATTTTTGTTCTTCGCTAAAAATCTCTTAATTTCGGGTTCAAATTCCCACTCAGTCAAAAATTAAAACAAAAATTACAAGGTAGAGTTTTCCCTCAACAGAAGACAAACTACCTTCAGACAATTTTTTTTTAACTTAATTAGAATTTTACAAACCTCTATCTTAAGGCTTAACTTTGCTCGAATAGGCAAAACTTTGCTACAAACTTTTGCCTTGCGAATATTTTTTAATATTTCACCGAGCAAGCGGGAGTTCGAACCCATAACCCATGAGTTTAGGCAAAAGACAAAAATTAAAGTTTTGAAATTTGAGGGGCAAAAATTAAAGAGTAGTTCCTTTGAATGTCATTCCACACTAAAACAATTAACAGACTGTTATTTTTCCGTCCTTACAAAAATAGTCTCAGTGGGGCGGTCTTCAACTTTTGATTCCATTTATAATATGGCTGAAATTTCATGTTTTGACTTTTTTTTTTTTGAACTAGCAAAACATGATTAATCACCATATTTAGTCAATTTAATTATTTGAAGAGACTTAGTCAGAAATTTAAAAAAAAAATGATTTAGGATGTATCCTAACTAATCATTGACTAAATGGTAGAAGTTTAAATTTTAAAAAAAATGGATGTAATGGTAAATCACATGATTTTAATCCCTATGTAAAATTCTTAAATTGCTAAATGAAAATATAAAATAATAAATTTTAAAAGGGTGAAGAAACAATAACCAGAGACTTGTAAAGAAAGAATAAAATAAGCAACAAAATGGAAAACTAAATATCAAAGCAAAGAGGAGCAATGAAAAAATTAAGAGGAGAAGCGATTAAGCGAAGAAGCAATCCACAAATGAACTCCTTAGTGAATCTTCATAATTTGTTTTTTTTTTCCTCTTATTTTTTCTCTTAATTTCTCAATTGTTGTCAAAATTTATCTTATTTTGGTTATGTTCGCCTCTTTTTATATTTAGTAAGTTGATAATTCAAATATCCTACATGTCAAGTTTATAATCACAAGATTCAAAGGATATTTTATTATATTATACACATTTTTAATTTAGAACCATAAAATTCAAAAGTCTATTTTTATTGTCTAGTCAAACTTAGACACTTAATTTGAGACAGAGGGAGTTTATGTCAAATGAAGGAAATGAAAGGACAATTGAGACACCGCGGACACGTGGGGACCTAAAAAGTAAGCACACAATAAGTAGAATTAATGTTAAACTTCTGAACTGTACACATCTTAGTCCTGCTTAGAGTACAATTTCATGTGATTTCTATAATAGAGTAATAAAATGAAAGTAAAAGTGAAATGCACCTGTACAGGTAGCAAACCAAGTAGTAGTACTTGTTAAATGAAGTGGACTCACAACTGAGAAAAAAGGAAAGAAATCAAGTACAATTGAGATAAGTCCAAATTTAATATACAACTCAGACAATTTTTGGTACAATTTGTTGGAGCAATGAAAAAATTAAGAGGAGAAGCGATTAAGCGAAGAAGCAATCTACAAATGAAACTCCTTAGTGAGTCTCCATATTTTGTTTGTTTTTCTCTTATTTTTTCCCTTAATTTCTCAGTTGTTGTTAAAATTTGTCTTATTTTGGTTATGTCCGCCTCTTTTTATATTTAGTAAGTTGACAATCCAAATATACATGTCAAGTTTATAATCACAAGATTCAAAGGATATTTTATTATATTATACACATTTTTAATTTAGAACCACAAGATTCAAAAGTCTATTTTTATTGTCTAGTTAAACTTAGACACTTAAATTGAGACAGAGGGAGTATATGTCAAATGAAGAAAATAAAAGGACGATTGAGACACTGCGAACACGTGGGAACCTAAAAAGTAAAAACACAAGAGGTAGAATTAATGTTAAACTTCTGAACTGTACACATGTTAGTCCCTACTTAGAGTACAATTTCGTGTGCTTTCTATAATAGAGTAATAAAATGAAAGTAAAAATGAAATACACGTGTACAGGTGACAAACCAAGTAGTAGTACTTGTTAAATGAAGTGGATCCACAACTAGAAAAAAAAGGAAAGAAACCAAGTACAATTGAAATAAATCCAAAATAAAATGAAGTAAAAGTGGAATACATACGTACAGGTGGCAAACCAAATAGTAGTACTTATTAAATGAAGTGGACCCACAACTGGGAAAAAAAAGGAAAGAAACCAAATAAAATTGAAAGAAGTCCAAATTTAATATACAACTCAGACAACTTTCGATACAAGTAGTCAATGTTGTGTTAGTCTCCCTTCCACACTTAATAATAATAATAATAATAATAGAAAAATTTGTCATGGACAAGCAGATGTCCAAAGTTCAGGGTTCACCAATTAATAAAATTATAATATGTAAATTGTCCAAAAAAATAACTCGGTACTCTTCTCAAAATGGACCGAAAATAACCAACCATCGAGCCCAAAATGATGTCAAATTCTACGAGGCTCATTTGCACGATTGCCCTTCAAAGGCACTGGTCTTTAATTTTCCCCCCTCAAATTGGTGGTCTTTAATTTTTATTCTCCGCTAAAAATCCTTTGATTTTGGATTCAAATTTTGCTCAGTCAAAAATAAAATAAAAAATTGCAAGATAGAGTTTAGATTCGTAAGATAGAGTTTTTGCATGCAAAACTAGGCAGAGTTTCAGACTCTACTTAAGACAAAATTTTGCTTCAGGGCAGAGGTTTACCTTCAAGCAATTTCCTTTTTTTTTTTTTTTACTTAGTTAAAATTTTACAAACCTCTGCCTTAAGGTTTAACTTTTGCCCGAATAGGCCAAATTTTGAGCAAAAGTATAAGGCAAACTTCTGCCTGAACAAGCCTAACTTTGCCCGAATAAGCCTAACTTTGCTACAAACTTCTGCTTTGCGATTTTTTTTAAACTGAACTAGAATTCAAACCAAAAAACCCTATGATGAAGGGAAAAATTAAAGATTTCAAATTTGAGGGACAAAAATTAAAGACCGGTGCCTTTGAAGGGCATTCCGCACCAAAAAATTTAAGTATGTTGCTCTGTGTGCTTAGTCCATTACTTATACTGGTTCTTTAGCTCCGGTTTCTTGTTACACTTTTTTATCAACAAAAATTAATACAAATGTTTTTAATCTTTTAAGTCACAATAGAGAAGTACATAAACATGAAGAAAAAGGGAAATATCAGCAAGCTCACCAGAAATAAGTTGGTGATTTTGGTGTTAATTATATGAATTTTCCATTTTATTTTTCCATCTTTCAATTATAAAATAGTGATTTTCGACTTTGAAAGTAGCCTGTTACACACCTACAAATTAATTAGAGTAAAAAAGAAACGAAATTTGTCAATTTATGCAGGAAACATGAATTACATACATGTTCTCTTTACCGGATCTATTTACATAATGATAACTATGATATAGTATGTTCTTCTTTAAGCTATAAAAACTTATAGTTTAAAGAAGAACACCCATATTTCTTGCATAAATAGAGAAGTAAAATGATGACATCCTGCTATATTTCCAACATCCGCAGAGAAACTTCCCAAATCACAACTATAATTTGTTTAAGCATAAACTTTCTATCTCTTACATTTCTTCAACTTAAAATCCCTAACTAAACTTTTGCCTTGTAAAGCTAAAAACACAGTTACATTATTGGTTCCTATGTCACAAAGTAAACATATGGCATTCCTAACACCTAGAAAAAACAAATGTTACACTTCCACAGCCACATAAAGTACCACTTTACATTTAACTTAGCTGCCTCTCATACTGGCCAGTGTATCAGCAGAACACTGCAATCTATGTCGCGCTTATTGCTCTCGTGGTCTGGCAAGCCAAAGAGAACTGAGAGCTCGAAGACGGGAGAAATATTCATTTATTGCAAGAAGAGCACGAGCCGATTGTCTGGTTGTCAATATGCGATGCATTTGTTGCAATGTTTGTTGACGCAGATTGTCCGCCTGTTAAAAATTGCCAGAAAGGTGCAGAGACTTTTAGCTTCACAAATTTTGCCCCCCCAAGAAGAAATAAAACTAATAAAACAAACCAGAAACTTCTGTACATGGAGTTGCTACATCTCATTGCTACGGGGAAATGAACATGAGCCATCTTGAATCATATACTCCCTCTATCCCAGTTTATGTGACACACTTCCTTTTTTATTCAGTCCCATAAAGAATGCCATCTTTTCTAATTTAGTAACAATTTAACTTCAAACTTCTCATTTTACCCTTATTGAAATGATTTTATAGCCCCCACAAAGGGTTAAGGTCTGCGAATATTCCACCCTCCCCAGACCCCACTTGTGGGACTACACCGGATATGTTGTTATTTTATAGCCACAAAAATTTATATGGCTCTAGGCCAAAAGTTTCAAAAGTCTTCATTTAAAGAGGCATAATCATTAAGAGTTTCATGTGATGATAATCGTAATTAAGGTTTCATTTAAAGAGGCATAATCATTAAGAGTTTCATGTCATTCCAACATATGAGAGTTCTGTGAACCATGGACTCCAGATAATTCTACTAAATTTCTATTATGTGTGGAATTCGCGAAAAGGCCAGACCACATTGAATTTTATATAAAAAATCATATAAATGCTTAAAATGTAATATTTTCTCTATTATTATTATTATCAAAATTTCAGCACCGTGGGAGACTTTTTTTCAGATGTCATAAGTATGATGTAAGTTATCTCTTTTTTCTTGTGATTTTTTTTGTGGAAGATCTGTAATGAATTTTTTTGTTACGGCAGTTGTTGCATGCAATATTGTGTAGATATTGGGACTGGAAAGACGAAAAATTTCCAGAAAGAACTATCCAGGTCATCAACAAATTGAAAATGACCAACCAACTATATTTCAACATCAAGCAGATGTCATGGACAAGCAGATGTCAAAAGTTCAGGGTTCACCAATTAATAAAATTATAATATGTAAATTGTCCAAAAAATAAGTAAAACTTACATAAATAGCTACCTTTTAGTAGCTTGTAACAAGAAATAGCTATAAAATTGTTATTTACTAAGCGTAGCTGATTTTTTAGTTGAAACGCGTGTATTTCATTTTTTTGAAATATAGTGAAATACACGGAACGTCCAACACTGCTGAGTAAAATTAGGCCGTATTTATGGAAAAGATTTTTTTTTTTAAATTCAGGGATTCAGTTAAAATCTGCCCATTAATCACGCGTAATGAATGTTCTTCCATAACAGATTACGTATCTCTCTCCACCTTTATCACAATCAAAACTTTTTGAATTCAAAAAAATACTGAAGATCTAAAAAGATCCAACTACAGAAGAATCTCTTTGAGCTCTGTTTTCTACATTCGAATTCTTCAAAATCAAGTTGAAATACATTCAATAAGATAAGGACGAGTGTATATATGGAATTTTAGTGAAGATCAGATTTGTATTTCAGATTCTACAAAAGGTATGTTTCAAATTTTCAATGATTTGTGTGATTTTTTTTTATTCAATTTTCTGTGATTGGAACGATGATTTTTTTTTCCAATGCAGTCATTGTTCTTCTAGTTTTGTTGAATTATCAAAACGAAACATGTCAAGCATAACAACAGTGATCAGACACTCCGGTTTTTGGAATGAACAGAATTGCTTTGTTGATTACAAACTAGACGCAGTTGTCTTCAAAGATTATTGTTCATACGGTGATTTGGTTGAAACTATAGCAATTCAGTTAGGTGTTGATATTAGCAGGAAAACGATATCAATAAAATATGCTGTTGAAGGAGACAACATGCCAATTGAAATACGCAACAATATGGGAGTAAGGGTGTATGTTGAGCTTAAGAGAGAAAACAGGGGATTTGAAGCATATCCGTTGTGCGTTAGCATAACTGATAATGATCTTGAGAATTTTATGTCCGGCGAATCTGCAGTTGGAGACGATATGTTTCAACTTGAATTTAATGATTATATGTATGCTATAAACGTAGTTGATTCAAATGATTTGGATGCGTCGGATTGTGCTAAGGCTGTTGTTTTATTTCAAAACAACGATGACTTGATAATTTCGAACAAGGAACATAAAGATGTTTTTGTTGATCAAATCTACAAAGATAAGGACACTCTGAAGAATGTTATGGCGAATTATGCAATTCGCAAAAGATTCAATTTCAGGACAGAGAGGTCGAATGCCGTAAGGTATGTTAGTCACCTAAAAATATGAAATACATTGAAATATACTATGAAATATATATGAAATATAGTGAAATATACTAAGAAATGCATTGAAATACAGTGACGTAAACTATTGTATTGCCATTACATTTCAGTTGGATTTAATTAAATACAGTGAAATACGAACTGTTTGAATTATTTAATTCCATT
Organism: Lycium barbarum; assembly: GCF_019175385.1. Taxonomy (NCBI): domain Eukaryota; kingdom Viridiplantae; phylum Streptophyta; class Magnoliopsida; order Solanales; family Solanaceae; genus Lycium; species Lycium barbarum. The sequence goes on from NC_083344.1 coordinate 128,740,446, forward strand.
ATCTAACCATTTCAGTATATATAGACGATGTATTTAGGATGTTGTATGTGTTTGAAACTTCAATCTGATTGTTCTTTTCTTGTATTGGTTTATGTAGTTACACTCTGGTATGTTGTTCAACTGATTGTTGTTGGAAATTCAGAGCTTCAAGTATAGCGAACTCTGAAATGTTCAGAGTGAGATCTTTTCATGACGAACATACGTGTCCATTGAAGGACAAAGTGTATTCCCAAAGACAAGCAACAAGTTGGTTGATTGGTGCATCAGTTATTAAGCCAAAAATAGCAAATCACAAGAGGAAATATACACCTGGTGATATAGTAGACGACGTAAAAATTGAGTATGGCGTTGATGTTTCTTATATGACGGCCTGGAGGGCTAGAGAAAAGACAATGAATGAATTAAGAGGGGAACCAACAGAATCATACAAGAAGTTACCGGAATATGTCTACATATTGGATAAAACATACCCTGGATCACATGTGAGAATGCACAAATCACAACAAAACGAGTTCTTGTATTTGTTTATAGCACTTAAAGCGTTCATAAAAGGCTTCGAGTGTTGTAGACCAATAGTTGTAGTAGATGGTTCCCACCTTAAAACTACATATAACGGTACTTTTGTATCAGCCAGCACGTTGGATGGTGCAGGTAGATGCCAAAATGTTTAAATACATTTTTTTCTGTTTTTGGTATATTTCGTTGTATTTCATTATATTTCTGATGTAGTTCCAATATGCTTTATGCTATATTTCACTGTAATAATACACAAAAACATGTATGTGCAGGTAATATTCTACCATTGGCGTATGGTGTGATAGATTCAGAGAACGATAAGTCTTGGACCTGGTTCTTTGAGCAGTTCAAACAAGCTTATGGGAATAGGGATAACATGTGTGTTATATCAGACAGACATGAGAGCATCATTAAGGCGGTGAGTAGAGTGTATCCAACTGTGCCACATTTGGCGTGCATATGGCATTTATGGAAAAATGTGACCACGAAATACAAGTCGAATGGTGAAGTATTGAGTCCTGTATTCTATGCACTTGCAAAAGCATACACACAGGCTGAGTTTGATAAGCTGATGGAGAAGATTGAGAAGGTTGATTTTCGGGTAAAAGAGTACTTGGAGGATGCTAGAAGGGAAAAGTGGGCTCGACTGTATTCACCCGTTAACAGAGGATGGACAATGATATCAAATATATCCGAATGTATTAATGGAAAATTGGTAGCAGCAAGAGAGTTGCCGGTTTTCGATTTTCTTGAAGAAGTGAGGAAGATGTTTGGGAGATGGAATTGCACTAATAGGAGGAACGGTACATACACATTCACAACACTTGGGAAAGCATTCCAGCAATTATTATCAATAAACGAATGTAAATCTCTACGTATGACGGTATGTTACTGTTTATTTTGTTGAAGTCTGCCTACATATATTTCAATATATTTCAGCATATTTAGAAGGTACTTAAGTAATTCTGTTTGGATTGTATATTTCCATGTATTTCATATTAAGTAATTCTGTTTGGATTGTATATTTCCATGTATTTCATATTACTTATCGTTGTTAATATTCAATGTATTCTGGTCTGACACATTTCATCTTGATTAGGTTGAACCATCAACTGAATATGTGTATACCGTAAATGATGAGGCAAGGCGATTCATAATTGATCTTAAAAAGAAAACATGCAGTTGTCGGATGTTCCAAATGGACGAGATACCATGTCCACATGCATGGGTTGTATTGAAGAGTAAAAGTCTTATGCCTGATGAATATTGTTCAGACCTATTCAAACCAAAGACAGTGATTAAGACGTATGATGTACCTGTGGATCCTCTGCATGACGAGAGTGAGTGGAATATTCCCAAACACATAAGCGATGAAGTTGTTTTGCCACCAAGATACAAGAGACCCCCGGGAAGGCCAAAGAAAAAGCGAGATAAACCATTAATGGAGACGATGATTGATAAACGTAGGAATGCTTGTAGTACTTGTGGACGTCTTGGTCACAATAGACGTTCTTGTTCCAATGAGCCACGTAAGAAGTAGATGTTTAGATTGTAATTTTTTTTTTTTTAAAATACCTTATCCCCAAAAATATTAAATAAAGAAATTTTTGGTTCATCGTTGTATTCTGTAATTTTTGTCCTTTATTTTCATAATAATATTGCATACAATTCGGTGTTAACGGACATTAAAATGAAAAATAAGTGAAATGTTTTAGAAATATTAAGTTGCATTAGGACTGGAATAACCAGAAGCAGGTGCTGGAATACAACACTGATTTTTTGTATTTCACTATATTTCGGTGTATTTCCTTTTGCATTTTCACTATATTTTTTTTACATTTTACTATATTTCTGTGTATTTCTCTGTATTTCAGTGTTCAAAATGTAAGAGTATTCCAGTTGTAAGAGTATTCCAGTTCACCTGGAATAATTTGTCGAATTGAAGAGTGGGTATATAACATTGAAATATATTGAAAATACACCAGAGGCTGTTTTCATTAAACGATAAATAAAAATATGGGAGACTTAAACAAAAAATAGTCGTGAAAGAAATTAGTTAAGTCATTGATGAAAAAACACTGCCATTTGTCAATTCTTTACAAAACAACACAACAAAATGTAGAAAAATGGTCAGCAAAACAGTACTGTGAAAAACGATTGAACATTAAAACCTAGTGGACTAATTAACAACTACTGTGTCGACCGCGTTGTAATCTATGGCAGGCCTAACTGGTCTTGGCGGCAGTTCATTGTCACTGAAGGCATTCAAATCAGCCTTTTGCCATCCGTATTCCCATAGTAATGCCTAGTATCTATTACGTAGTGTTTCTGCATCAATTTCAGATGGAACGCCTCGTCTAGAACAAAAGTATTCAGCAAATGCGGCAACATACACACCACAATCCCTGAAAAAATAAAAAATAAAAATGATTATTGGTTGAGAATTTTGAAAAAAAAAAAAAATGGAACTCTGATGTTGAAAGACATACATGCTGCTAGAGGCTTGTTGTGGCAGGTCGTTCACATACATGACATGAAAGTCATCAGTCTGTTGTTTGCCCTTGTATGATGGGTGGTTAATCCAATCGATGCCTTTTTTTTTTCTCATAAAATCCAGACAAATGTAGATAATGTGGCAATAGGGTAGCTATCTTGTGTATTTCTCTTCTAACAACACCATCATGACCAGCAGCTCAGTATGAGTTGTAGATGTACAGACGCCTGCACGTAAAAGAATATTACATCAGCTCGGTTAACAGGTTGGTAAATTAAATTTCATACGGACCTTGTAGGATAGAAATACGAGGAACATACAGGGAGATATGCAGATTTAATGATTTTTTTTTTAAAAAAAGAGTAGAAATACCTGTCAGTGAATGGCACTATAATCAAGATCCAGTGATTTTCCTCTTTGATGTTGACAGGGATGAGAACACAATCAACTGTATGCCATGGCACATTAGCCAGCATCCTATGCCCGTTAATGTACTCGCATATTTCGTTCTCCGAACTGGCAACACTACTGTTCCCCTCCGGATTAGCATATGCACGACGAATTTCATCAATTTTGGAGAAGAACATACAGTCAACAGTTGTGAATTTGAATCTGTTATCCTTGTCGTACTTGCCTTTCTTCCGCAAGTAGTAAAAAATGACATCAATATGATGTAAAAAAAATGAAATTAGTCTAATGGATACTGGTTAAAAAAATGAAATAAGCTTCTGCAGAAAAATATGCAGTCAAGATGCAGGAAATATAGAGAAATACACAGAAGGAATATCGATAAATATGGGAAATATAGAGAAATATAGAGAAATATGGGAAAAGAGGGAATGGGAAATATAGCACCTCATCATTCCAAGACTGTCCATTCATCGATAAGAGATAGAACCAGTTTTTGTCGTCAACATGTAACACACCAAAATTGAAGCCAAAATTGATGTCATCTGGATCCAAAGCTTGCTTATTCTTTTTGTAACGGCTTTCCTTACCCTTTCTAAATAACAACAATCAGTTATTTTCATTTTGAACAGTTTACTTTGCTGAAAGAATGAATATATAAATTAAAAAGGTAAATACGTTCAAACTTACTTTTTATCATGCCTTAGAAGTAGATCCTGTTCAAGCCAATTCCGGTATTGTTGAATAAGCGAAGTATTTCGCGGGCCATTAATTGGATCTTCAACAAATGGATGCTTCTTTTCAAATATGGAAGGTGTGGGGTCTTGAACAGAAGCTTCTGCAGAGCCGTAATTGGTCATGTAAGGTGAACTGAAGTATTTACTAGGTTTGACTATCCTAGTTGGAATAACATCTGGTTGAGCAATTACAACTTCCGCATTAATCACTGGCTGTTGTATTCCTTTATCAGCAGACATTACTGGCATAACAAATCCTTTGTGACCAGTTTGATGAAACACAGATAATCATGACGAACCTATTTGGCTTGGTAACATTTCGTCAGGGATCAACCATTGTGACTTAGTAATGTTCTCATCGAACCTGTGTGGAGTCTCTAAAATTGAATGATCAGTGATGTCCCCGGGTTGTATTCCCGCACCTGCTTTTGGTACACGAGTTTCTAGAGGCAACTCAATGAGCATCTCTGCGACCATTCCCTAAAAAAAAGGAGATTTAATAAATGTTAAGTATAGCAGTATCTTGAAAAGATCTATAAGATTGAATGTAAAATTTACCTCTGTTGAATTGAAAGATCCTTCGTCCGCCCGATTAATCTCTTCAGATGAAGCTTTACGTGTATCTGCTCTTAAATTTCCGGCGGTTACTACAATTTCCGGAACTTCCTCATGTAACTTTGGTCCAACACCCTTTTGAATAAGAAAAAATCAAAATTTAAAACAAAATCATAACATAAAAATATAAGGTTGGAGAATTACTAAATACACAAAAATAGGGTCAGGATTAGATTGATTCTGTGGGGGTGGAAATACATAGAAATACAAAAAAAAAAAAAAAAGGTTTGTAAAATAGACAATTGTACCAGTGAAATACAAACGAAACGCCATAAAATACGAAAGTTTGTAAAATAGAAAATACCGAGGAAAACATAACTTTAAAATTTAATACTGGAACATGGCAACCATATACTTTTTTGTGCATACAATGCACAACAACATAACTTTAAAAGATGGATTTCACGTCACAAACTCATTTTACCTTAATTGACTCATCATCATGTTTCGGAGGAGATGTTTGAATGGTAGAATCATGTCGTAAGTTTTCTTCAGGCGTTAACTGTAGCCCAGCATCAGTTTGATGCTCCGGCGCCTCACTATCGGCAGCCTTCACATAAAAAAATGAATTAATATAAATTGTATTTCGCAATAAGAGTCTAAAAATGTTAGTTCAATTTCTATTTCACACGTTTACCTTGTCCGCAGAATTGTTCACCTTGATTGCTTTAAATAGCTTCTTGAAGTTGTCATCCATGAAAGTTCGAAGCTTGGACAACTCACTTGTGAACTCACCAACGACCTAATATTTAAACAAAAATAGTATTTCAATTTGTTTAGAAACAGTAAATTAAATACACCAAAATATTTTTTGTTTCGTAACTAAAAACACTTACTGATTCCTTGAAAACTTGAAAATCTTTCCTTAGCAATTGCATTTCCTCTTTCATGGAACTAGTAGGGACATCATGTAGGACTGTGGTGTTTTGGGGTCTATTCATTTGTTCATTCAACTTTGGTGAAGCAGACTTCTGTAAAATAGGTTTTTGAGCAACCTTTTGATCCTTGTGATTCTTCTTCACAGTTGTCTGTGATTCGGTGTGGATTTGTTGTTTCTTAGATGTGGAAGCTGTTGTATGAAGTTGTCTGCGTCTCTTTGAAGGTGGAGAATCTGTCTGATTCGTCCGTTGTTGCTGTTTGCCCTTAGAAAGGTGGGGGGGGGGGGGGGGGGGGGGGGGAGTAGTACTGAAATCATTAAAGTCATCCATTGGCATATCTATGACTTGGGTACCTTCATTGGCATCAACTAAGACATTTTTGTCTACTGTATCTCGACAGACAACAACATCGGGCAATTGGAGGCTCTCCAACTCACTGCTAGTGGGGATTGTATTTGCAAATGTATAGCTCTGAAGAAGAAAGAAATAAATATTTAATTAGTGTGTTATAAAACTATTCACACTTACATTTTGAACACTGAAAAACATAGAAATACACAGAAATATAGTGAAATTTAAAAAGTATGGTGAAAATGCAAAAGGAAATACACCGAAATATAGTGAAATACAAAAAACCAGGAAAAAAAACCAGCAGAAAAGCAATAATACGACAGTAGAACAGTGGAGTACAAACTAAAATCAGTATTTAATTAGTGTGAAATAAATATTTAATTAGTGTGTTATAAAACTATTCACACTTACATTTTGAACACTGAAAAACATGGAAATACAAAGAAATATAGTGAAATTTAAAAAGTATGGTGAAAATGCAAAAGGAAATACATCGAAATATAGTGAAATACAAAAAACCAGCAGAAAAGCAATAAATACGACAGTAGAACAGTGGAGTACAAACTAAAATCAGTAAGGCATAATTGCAAAATAAAATGCTATGAAAAAACATAAAAATAAGTTAGAGTGTTCGAATATTACCGACTGTTTGTCGTCTCTAAAAATGCCTTCCATCAAAATATTAAATTTGGGCTGACTGTCGATGGACCTCCAATTCAACATTCTTGGAATGGAATTTCCGGATTTAATAGCGAGATACGATGGAACTCTTGAACAACACTCATAAAGCCAAACTTGCATAGCCAGTGGCATCCCATGGATCCTATAATACTGTGTTGTGGCAGAATACTTCTTGCTGATGCTTCTAATCAACTCGTTAAAAGCTTCTTTGCCCCATGGATAATCTACATACCTTCCATCCTCAACCACTTCAAAATGAACCCTTGGTATATTCGTTTTCCTAGGCTCACCGCAAAAGATGTATGTATTTATAAAAAACAAAATTGCAAACTTAACAGCGTCCTCATCATTATCTCCCCAACACTTATTCTTAAAGCAATCAATGAACTCCAATCTTTTTACTTTACTCCTAGTTCCACCAAAATAATCATCCATAATCCTATTCGATTTTTCCTCATCGTATGTAAATTCACCTTCATCGGCTACACAATTTAGCCCGCTCATAAGGGCAAATTCTCTCATGGTAAATCTCAATACGGTACCATTTATATCAATTGTAAATCAATCAGAAGTGCTCTCCTTGAGCTCTCTTACCATGAAGCACCTAAAAATTTGTGCTTGAACCTCCAGGTGCTGCATTCCGAGGAATTTCCCAAATATTGTCTTGGAAAAGATCTCTAACTGTGCAACAGTTAGCTTACTCTTGATATCTTTGAACACCTCGATATTAGTGTACCGTTGCATCGATGGAGCCTCTTCAGGATGACTCCAAACATAGAATTTAGGATCCTAAAATAAAAATGCAACACTAAGTTAAGGCTGAAACAATTGTATAAAACATAGACACACACAAGAAATATACTGAATTGCATATCCAAGAAAAATATACACACAAAAAAAAAAAAATTGCATAACACAACTAACACATCTTTTAAAATCAATAAGTACATAATAGTAAACATATGTACTTGTGAAAATACATAGAAATATAATTAAATACAATTAACCACGAAAAACAACTTCCATAATTATGTTGTATATGATGTAAATTACAGTTGATGCACATATAGATTTTATTAAATACACGGAAATATACTAAATTGCATATCCAATTATGTCGAAATATACAGAAATATAGTGAAATACAAAACAACAAAATCGAAAAATTTCATCAATACCTGTTCATCCTCTTCCAGATCTACATCTTTAACAACATTTTTACCCTTAACGTCTGAAGAAGGCTTGGTTACTTTTCTCTTATTTTGTTGAGCAACTTTAGAACCTTTTTTACTGGTACATCATCTTTTGGCTTGCTCCGTTTTGGAACTTCAGTTGGAGGAAGTTGACGCATCCTTGATGGGTCATGAATCTTCTTGCTTCTTCTCTCAGCAGCAATTTTAGCAAATTCTCCTGCAATTGGAAGTTGTTGTTGTGAAAATCCCAAAGAGAAACTAGGATCATCATAAGCATGAGGACTACCTCGAGTATTCCTACTTGGAGTATCTCTTTCCGCCATTAAAATGGATAATTAGATCTTGTTTTAAAGACTCTAACAATGGCTGAAAACAGGAAATAAAAAAGGAAAGAAAAAGAAACAAAGAAAACGATGAAATATAAGAATAAATATAGAGAAATACAACAAAGAAAGTAAAAAAATTCTAAGAAATTATTAAAATTCGTTACCTACACTGTGTGAGTAACGATTAAGGAAGATGGAATCGTGATAATAATGATGATAGATAATTGGCGTATAATACAGTTGAAGATATTGAAGATGGGAGAGAAATTAATTTGAAAAGAGAAGAGATTGGGAGTTATTGGGGAACATGGGTCGTAACTTTAGAGAAATACAGAGACGCTTGTAGATCAGTTACAACCGGTAATTTTGATATTAATTTAAGCTATTAACAATAAATAAAATAAAAGGTAGCTATTATTAATAAATAAGTCTTAGAGGTAGTTATGTCCAGTAAATTTTTCAAAAAATAACTCGGTACTTGATACGCTCAAATTACACCTATTAATGGCGTAAAGCGGATGTTGTCAAATATAGTAACCCAACAAGGTTGGGGTCGAATCCCACAGGGAATATGGAGAGAAAAGAGTACTAATCGTATGCGATACCAATCTTTAAATGCTTTAATCCTATTCCGGATAGTTTGAATTGATTGTTGAATAATGTAATTGAATACTTTGACTTAGAATGTAATTAATATGAGAGAGAGACTAAGGTTGTGTTTCCCAATTTGATTAGATATTATGCTTCGAATTTCAATGTGATATACTTCTAATGGTTGTTCTAAGAATATGCACTTGATCTCTTAAAGACTTCTTAATGTTTCCCAACAGTTAAGCAGTATTTCCTCTTTATGATTCTTCCGAATATAAAAGAGTTACAATCGAAGAGCGACCAATAATGCCAATTTAGACTTATTCTTATTCCTAAGTTAGTCTATTAAACGAGGGTTAACGCCTCGAGTCATTGTTATTCAATCTTACCAATATTGACTCTCTTTCCCAAGAAAAGTCAATATAATGGCTTCGGCTAATGCTTGCAATCATTACCCAACGTTACAACACAAAGATAGAATAAATAACAACAACCATTATGCATATATCAATAATAGAAACCCATTCACATAATACCCATCATGGGATTCACAACCTTAGAATTGAAATTAGCTACTCATAATGTTTCTTGACAGAAAAAGCTTAAAGATTAACATAATACACTTACAATACTAATACAAGATGGAATGAGAGTGAAGTTGTTGCCTTAAATGCTCCAATCACTTCAAGATTAAAAATCTAGGGTTTATGCCTCTAAAATAAAATCTGAATAATGAATTAAAACCCTACATTATGTATTTATAGAGCCAAAAATCGCGCCAAGTTTCTGGACAAAAATGCCCTTACGCCGTATTGTTACGGACCGTAACTCAGGTTACGGTCCGTCCTTCATTTCGTCATTTGACCACTTCGACGTTACGGCCACCATGCGACAGACCGTACCCTGTGTTACGATCCGTCCTTCTGAAGCGTAAGTGGTGACAATTACTTGGCAACTCTCTGGAATTTTAGCTCATGTTACGGTGACATGTTACGGACCGTAACATGAGTTACGGACCGTAACACTAAACCGTAACACTGAAGATTTTATTGAAACTCTCTGGAAATTTAGCTCATGTTACGGTGACATGTTACGGACCGTAACATGAGTTACGGACCGTAACACTTCACCGTAACACTGATGGTTTCAATGAAACTTTCTGGAAATTCAGGCCTTGTTGCGGTTCAAAGGTACGAACCGTAACATGAGTTACGGACACCGTTACGGTCCGTAACATGAGTTACGGACCGTCGCTTAGCTCAAATTTGTCCGTTTTTCCAGCATTACTTCTCATTTCCGATCCTTAGTTAATCAACCCTATAAAACACAAAAATAACATAAGAAACAATATAAAAACACTTAAAATCAAGCAATATTTCTAGTTACAAAGGCATAAAATGTGCCAAAATTCACGGCACATCAACACCCCCAACTTAAGCTTTTGCTTGTCCTCAAGCAACTACAACAATACTCACTACTAACACACGACATCTTAGCAAAATAAGAATGACTACGGTGGTTTTGGCATGTGTTTCTAGCACGGACTCTTCAATTCAAGAAAAATATTTAGGCTCTTATCCATCTCCTATTTGTGACACAAGATGCACATTTCGGAAAAATGTCAATTCACTATGCAACCTCAATTAATGACATAATCATAGTACGGGGGCCTCTATGCACATGAATTTCAACTTCCGGAAAGCCAGTTATTTTGAAACCTACAATCCTTATGCCCTCACATAGACCAAAGAATGTCCCAACACACATTTACGACATAAATGGGACAGAAGACTAAAGAGACAGAAGAACACTCATACTCACAAAGAAATTTGCATACCATGCGTGCACATATTTGACTTATCACCCCCAACTTAGGCTTTTAGCCTCATTTTCCGCATTTTTGACTTGTCACCCCCAACTTAGGCTTTTAGCCTCATTTGTCAATCTTCCGTGTCAAGGAGGGACTTGGTGCCAAATGGGTTTATTCGAAGAAAAAGTCTATAGGCTCAAAAATGGGAGACTAGGGATCATTTTCTGTACGGGCCAGGCTCATTTAAGATACTTTGAGGTTAATACAAAGAAAGCCTAAGATCACTTCACAATCTAATTCTCCTTAGAATTCACGCACGACCAACCGGGCAAGTTCTAGATTGCAGGCATCATATGCAAATAGAAGCTAAAAACTCACAACACAATGGCATAAGGATTGTTTAAATACTCCGACTTCATTTTCGTTTGAAGATTTCACATACATAAACACCCTTTCTTTGCAATGTCATTAAAAGAACCATACATGTCAATATCAACAACTCAGTTTTGATGTACATCACAAATTATTTTTCGGAGGGATATCATTGAACTTGTAAAAACCATTTTTATCTATGCTAGAAACACGGACCACCACCACTTAAGTCAGCATTACTTTACTTCTATATTAAACATTCTAAACATGCTAGGTTCAACATACACACAGCATTCTTCGGGAATAGAAACACATAGCAAAGAACAGCCGAAGAACGTCCTAACACATACTTGTTAATAAAAACAATACCAACAAAACAAAACAATAACAATTGTCTTAAACACATGCTTACTATCACAATTTTGATAAGATATTTACCAAAACAAAACAATAAAAACAATATCCAGTATACTAAAACAGCAATCCCAACAACCAATCAGCAAATACCACACCCCCAACTTAAAAGCATGCATTGCCCTCAAAGCATCAATATAACGCAGTAAAAAATTTGGAGGGCCTCCCTGGAGCGCACTAGGCACTCGGATCTGTCGCAGCATCATGGGGTGGAGCAGTGGATGGGGGAGAAATACGGTGAGCCGGCTCTGTAGGCTGAGTTGAGCTAGAAGTAGCTCCTGCGGTGTCGGAACTTAACCGGGACTCCTGGCGGATTCTTTTCAAAGTACGCCGCTCCTCTTCCTCATTCTGTGGGCGTAACTCAGCATATGGATCAAGACTTTGGAGAGTGGGCTCGAGATCTGGCGAGGCTCTGCTTCGCTTCCCTTTGTCCAAAGAGGGGATATCCTCCTCCAACTCCTCGTCGTGCTGTTCCTCAACCGTGTCATCGTTGTCATCATCCCCTAGTAAGCTCTGAATCGGCTGGTATAAGGTCTGTACCAACTCCGTGTGTACTTTAGGAAGCTGGTCTGTCGCCACAGCCACTTCCTGGGCCTTCAATTTCTGCACATCATCCTTGACAGACCGCAACTCACTCCGAATACCGCCCAATTCCATAGTAGGGTGTGTCCTAGTCAGCTCAGTCATCCTGCGCTCAATACCATCTATCCGGGAGTGGATTTGTAATGATTGTAGGTGGTCCGCAGCCATCTGTTCTTTTATCTGTTCTTTTATCGGTCGCAGCGCTGCATCAATAGCTTTTTTTGTGTATAATTTTAGCTCAGTCATGATCTGCTTGACCTGCCTATCTGTGCGATCCGCTTGTAAGACCACCGCCCCAAAATTGTCCCGGTTGAACATCATTTTTCTCGCAAGCTCGGGTGGGACTCCTGGTGTTGCCTGCGGTGGTACTGGGCTTGCTCCAGTGTAAAAGGTAGGACCACCCGAAGTAGGTGCGGCTGGAGGTGGCATAGACTGTGTAGCATGATCAGCCGGTGGAGCCTCAGAATCTGTGTGCTGATCCGCAGCAGCTCCCTCTTCACCCATGATAGCCAAGGGTATAACATCTGATCCCGTAGGCCCCTCCGGCACCTCAGAAACCGATGCAGAGGGCAACGAACCTTGGCTGAACACCTCATCTTTCCCTTTTGTGATGTCATAAATATGGCTGGCAATCACACTGTGATCGATATGGGGTAGGGGTTCTGGTTCTGAACGCAAGCATAGTAGCGTAAGCAGGCATGGATTAATGAGGGAACTGGCCGGCTGGGTGGCTCTCTCTCGGAGGTCTTCGGCTATCAGTCGCCCGAAGTTGATCTTATATCGCGACATTATGGAAGCCACAAGAACAGCCCTGTCTGGAGTCAAATAATTATCTGATTGGGTAGGACGGATTCGGAACAGAACAATTTGCCACCAAAACTTTGCCTCTGGCGTTAGGGTGTTTTTCCAAATCCGCGTGGTGGCTGTCAACTTTGGCACTATGGCCCATTCAGGATCTGTTGTCCGTGCAATAACAGAAGCTACCCATTTTCGGACGGGGATTGTATCCTTCTGTTCAATTTTGTAGGCAAACTCCCCTTCTTCCGCTGCTGTAGGCTCTATATAATCTTTCCCGAATAGTGTTTTATTTATAGCCGATGGAGAGACATCTATCTTCTTTGTCCGGAATACAACCTCATTCATTGCCGGTACTTGAGTTGCTCGCTGCCCTTTCTTCACTACTTTGAATACAGCTGCCCCATATGAAGCGTAGAATTCCCTAACAAAAACCGATATGTAGGACCCAACGGGGTTTTTCAAAAACTCCAACTTGTGGAATCGGATAGTATCACTAATGCCGGGATATCCTTCGATTCCATCGAAGATGACATTCCGTTCCTCGAAAATACTCCGCCTTGGGTCCATTCCCTCACCTTTTACCCGCTCACACCCCTTGTTATACAAATCTTCAGATCCCTCCACATTAAACCGGAGGATCTTCTCAGTCATAGTTTGCAGCCGAATGTCAAGTTTCCTTCTTTCCTGTTCGCGCTCTTTTTCGCGCTCCTCCGCAGTAGACTGTCTAATGGGTGGTTGAGGTCGGTGTGTTGGTGTGATAGCCCGCTGGGGTTCACTTTGGCTCGACGAACTCGACGAGCTCGACTCTCTTAACTCCTCAGTCGAGGAGGAACTTTCTGATTGTGGGTCTGGTTGGCTGGGTGCAACTGGTGGGGGTGGCTTGCTGGGTGCGACCGACCTCTTTTTAGGCCTGGCGTCCTTGATCAGATCGTCGTCGCGCAGCCGTGAGGTTACCTTGCTTGCAGCACGACCTTTTCCTTTTTGCACGACCTTAGGTGAAGCCTTCTTTGATTGTCGTGGTTTACCCATACCTGTGGAAGGAAAAGTTAGATATGATGTACGAGAAGTTGTAAAAATTTTACACCTTATGAATTTAAGCCAAAGACTTTAATTAGGTCAGGTACCGTAACACAGTCGACGGACCGTCGATGGTGTTACGGGCCGTATCTTCATCCGTAACTGAAATGGTTCAATTAAGCAAAGGGACCGTAACACAGTCGACGGTCCGTATCATAGTATACGGTTCGTAACGTCGTACCGTAACGTGATCAAAATTTCCAGAAAAGTTACTGGAAATTTGAGAGGTGTTACGGTGTGATGTTACGGTCCGTAACGTACGTTACGGTCCGTAACACATAATGACGGGCAACAGAGTAGCAAACAAATGGCTTGGCCAAATTTTATCGTTTTAAGCACGAGGCCAAGATTTTCGACTTAATGATCCATGGGTATGTTGTGAAACAATATTATATCCCCTCACATGCCTCGGGTTACTCAGACTTCACCCGATTTTATTAAAGTTTTCATTGGGGACTTGTATCGAACAGTTGGTGGGCAAACCGATTTAGTAATTTCACGAATGAAACCTTCAACCGGATTTGCCCTCCAATTCAGTGGGAAGCAGTTGCTTGTACCCACGAATCTTTTAAACAGCACCAATACCAATCCCAACCCCCAACCAATGTCAAATCCCCCATAACTTATCAATTTAAATGCAAACTCAATCAACACAGCCCAAAACACGAATTTCAACACATATTTTACGAAATTACTCATGAGCATCATAGAACTCGCATTGATAGCTAAAAGAAAAGAGTAAAGACATGTAATACCTGATCGTTGGCGATTGTAAGGATGAAACTCAACTTAAAACAGTGATTGTGGATAAGAAAATAGTAATGAGATTTTAGAGAAATATGGGGGAGAATGGGAGGAGGATGAAGAGAGGAGGATGTGAAGAAGAGAAGAGAGGATTTATGAGGGAGAGGGAGTTGAAAAACGTGTGAAGAATCGTTATAATTTGGAATGGGAACCGTCGGTAATGTATTTAAACATTTCCGACAATTACGTTACCTGTTACGGACCGTATCATAGGATACGGTCCGTATCTTGTGTTACGGTTCATCAAACGACCCTGTTTCGTTTATTCATTAATGACCTGGCAGTCCAATCGACGGACCGTAACTCATGTTACGGTCCGTATCACCTGGCGTAACATGTTGAAAATTTCCAGTGAAGCCCATATTTTGCATCAAAGTTACGACACAGTGTTACGGTCCGTAACACGTACGACGGACCGTAACTCGTACCGTAACACTCTTCCTCACCCTTCAGTGATTTTTTCTTTTTTTCTTTTTGCCTGTTACGCTTCATGATACGGACCGTAACAAGAGTTACGGGCCGTAACGTGGAGCGTCTCGCCTTGGATCACTTGGTAGTTATTTGGTCCCTTCAGTTCTCAAAATCCCACCACATTAGCACATCAACAACACAAAAGAATACAATGAAAATACAAACTTTAAACTACTTACAAAGCGTTAAATGTGGGTTGCCTCCCACACAGCGCTTGGTTTAACGTCACGGCTCGACGTGGTACCTCATTTTCGAGTTCAGGAGCCATATTTCAAACGATACCTATCCACGACCTTACCATCATCAATACACCAATGGTAATGCTTCACTCTTTGTGCATTCACCTTAAAAGTCCGAGTGCCATCCTCGGATTTCACCTCAATGACGCTTCCATTTGGGGACACACTCACAATTTCAAAAGGACCAGACCAACGAGACTTTAACTTGCCTGGAAAGAACTTCAGGCGTGAATTGTACAACAAGACCAAGTCTTTTGGCTGAAAATCCCTTTTTAGGATCTTCGAGTCATGATAGTATTTCATCTTTTCCTTGTACAGTGTTGCACTTTCATAGGCATTGTACCTAAATTCATCCATCTCGTTGATTTGAAACAACCGCAGCTTAGTTGCTTCATGCCAATCCATATTCAGCTTTTTCAATGCCCAAAGGGCTTTATGCTCAAGCTCAATAGGCAAATGACATGCCTTCCCAAATACCAACTTATACGGTGAAGTCCCTATAGGCGTTTTGAATGCCGTGCGATATGCCCATAAAGCATCATCCAACTTTTTAGACCAGTCAGTGCGATTCACATTGACCGTCTTTGCCAAGATGCTTTTTATTTCTCTGTTTGAGACCTCAACCTGACCACTCGTCTAAGGATGATATGGAGTGGCAACCCTGTGATGCACGCCATATTTTTCAAGAAGATCAGCAAATGGTTTATTGCAGAAATGAGATCCACCATCGCTAATAATAGCTCTAGGAGTGCCAAATCTAGTAAAGATGTTCTTTTTGAGAAACGCATTGACTCTCCTACCATCATTGTTAGGCAAGGCCACCGCCTCCACCCATTTGGAGACATAATCCACTGCGACAAGAATGTATTTCAGGCCGTAGGAGCTCACGAAGGGCCCCATAAAATCAATTCCCCATACATCAAATAGCTCCACCTCAAGAACAAAGTTCATCGGAGTTTCATGCCTCCGACCTATTGTGCCCTGGCGTTGGCATTTATCACAAGAGCGTGCCAACATATTTGCATCACGATAAATGGCTGGCCAGTAGTAGCCACACTCTAGCACCTTGGCTGCTGTTCGATTTCCACTGTGATGTCCACCAACTGGAGAATCATGGCACGCTTTCAAGATGTCCATCACCTCAGATTCCGCCACACATCTCCGGATCATATTGTCAGCACACGTTCTGAATAAGTAAGGCTCATCCCAACAATACTGTCGGCAGTCTCGCAAGAACTTCTTCTTTTGATATGTCTTCAACTCTTCAGGAACTATGCCAGTTACCAAATAATTGGCAATATCGGCATACCATGGTGCCACATCATTGGAAATGACCAAAACTCTTTCATCCGGGAAAGTGTCATCAATATCTAGCACATCACTCGGTCTCCCTGGTGCTTCCAGTCTGGAAAGATGGTCAGCTACTTGATTTTCTGACCCTTTCCGGTCTCTGACTTCAAAGTCAAATTCTTGTAGCAACAACACCCATCTTATCAACCGAGGCTTAGCATCCTTTTTCGTCATCAAATAGCGCAATGCAGCATGGTCAGTGTGAACCACTACCTTGGCACCCAACAAATAAGCCCGGAACTTTTCAAAAGCATAAACAATAGCAAGTAATTCTTGCTCCGTTACTGTATAGTTCAGCTGGGCTCCATTCAATGTTTTGCTGGCATAATAAATTGGGTGTAGCATTTTGTTTAGCCGCTGTCCAAGCACAGCACCAATTGCAAGACCACTGGCGTCACACATTAATTCAAAGGGAAGTGACCAATCTGGGGACACCACAATCGGTGCGGAGGTTAATTTCAGCTTCAACTCGTCAAACGCCTTGATGCACTTTTCATCAAAATTGAATTTGGATTCTTTTTCTAAGAGTTTGCACATGGGATTTGCAATTTTTGAGAAGTCTTTGATAAACCTTCTATAGAATCCGGCGTGCCCCAAGAAACTCCGAACTCCTTTTACTGAAATGGGCGGAGGGAGTTGTGAAATCACATCGATTTTAGCTTGATCAACCTCAATCCCTTTTTCTGAAATCTTATGGCCAAGGACAATGCCCTCCTTGACCATAAAATGACACTTCTCCCAGTTGAGCACGAGGTTGGTTTCCTCACACCGTTGCAGCACCCGATCAAGATGACCCAAACATTCATCGAATGAATCTCCCACCACCGAGAAATCATCCATGAAAACTTCAAGAAAGTTTTCAACCATATCAGAGAATATGGACATCATGCATCTTTGGAAGGTAGCTGGTGCATTGCAAAGACCAAATGGCATCCGGCTGAAAGCGAATGTCCCATAGGGACAAGTGAAAGTAGTCTTTTCTTGGTCTTCCAACGCAATGTTGATCTGGTTGTATCCTGAGTACCCATCCAAGAAACAGTAATAAGATCTTCCGGCTAGCCGATCAAGCATTTGATCAATAAAAGGCATAGGGAAGTGATCCTTGCAAGATGCGGTATTCAGCTTCCGGTAGTCCATACACACTCTCCAACCGGTGACAGTCCTTGTTGGAATCAACTCATTTTTCGAGTTAGGGACAACAATGATGCCCCCTTTCTTTGGCACACACTGAACAGGGCTTACCCAAGGGCTGTTGGCAATCGGGTAAACCACCCCAGCATCTAACCACTTAATGATCTCCTTCTTCACCACATCTTGCATCGGTGGATTTAATCTTCTCTGATGTTCAACACTCGGCGAACTTTCCTCCTCCAACTGTATTCGGTGCTCACAAATTCCGGCGGGAATCCCCCGGATGTCTGCAATAGTCCAACCCAGAGCTCTTAAATGCTTTCTCAAGACTACGATGAGTCTTTGAATTTGGCCCTCATTCAGAAGCGATGACACAATAACTGGAAGAGTAGCATTTTCTCCAAGAAATACATATTTAAGATGTGATGGCAGTTTCTTGAGTTCCAGTTTCGGTGGCTCAATAATTGATGGTTTTGCTGGAGGAGTTGTTCGTTTCTCTAGATCAAGAGACAATTTCTTGGGCTCATAAGAGTAAGACCCCAGACCTGTGAGTGAATTCACTGTCTCATTATATCCCTCCATTTGGTCGGCATCAAAATTCACCAAGATGGCCAACAATGCTTCGCTCAAGCATTCTTCCTCCATTTTAAATTCCACTGCTTCATCCACCTTGTCAACAGAGTTTATGACTGAAATGCTTTGATAAGGACTAGGTAACTTCATGCCTTTGCTAGCGTGAAAAGTCACCTCCTCATCGTTCACCCGGAACTTTATTTCGTGCTTTTCGGAGTCCATAAGAGCCCTCCCTGTGGCAAGGAAAGGTCTTCCCAGAATAATAGAAATTTCTTGATCAATAGCACAATCAAGAATCACGAAATCTGCCGGCAGTAGAAATTCCCCGATTTGAACCAGCACATCATCAACTACTCCAACTGGCCTTTTTATCGATCTGTCAGCCATCTGCAACCTCATGGTAGTTGGCCTTGGCATAGCTAGCCCCGATCTCTTAAAAATTTCCAGGGGCATAAGATTTATGCTAGCCCCGTTATCACACAAAGCCCTGGCAAAATTTTGCTGCCCTATGGTGCATGGAATTGTGAATGCTCCAGGATCTTCCCTCTTTTGCACAGTGGTTTTGGAAAGAATGGCACTAACGCGGTGAGTGATACCCACAGTGTCGTGTTTCAATGGCTTTTTCTTCTTTGTTAAAAGATCCTTCAAATACTTAGCAAAGCCAGGCATTTCTTTAACAGCATCCATGAAAGGAATGTTCATCGTCAACTGCTTGAGTTGATCATAAAATCTCAAGCACTTCTCATCTTCTGTTTTTCTCACCAACCTTTGAGGAAAAGGCGGTGAAGATTTAAACAATTGGCTCAAAGGGCGAAGAGCACCGGAAAGTTTTGCCTTCCCCTTTTCCTGGTTTTCCACCGGTTCCTTTGGTTTATTAAGATTCAGCTCTTCTTCAACTACAATGGGGACTTCCTCCCCTGCTTCTTCCTCGACAATATCATCCAATACACTAGGCTGCGCTTCTTTTTCAACAATTGGTTCATGATCAATTGGGTTTTTATTGTCACCCTGAAGTATTTTTCCACTTCTGGTGCTAATGGCAAGTACATTCTCCACAGAGTTCACTCCACTACCTTTTGGATTAGGAACTGTATCACTCGGTAATTGTCCCCGTTGAGGAGTATGCACTTCTCGGGAAAGGTCTCTGAATTGCGCTTCAAGCTTCTGAATGGAAGCTGAATGCGATAGTTGGACCTGGGACATTCCCTTGATTGTGCTCTCTGTTCTGTCTTGATTCATCAGCATTTTCTGCATCATACTCTTCAGTTCTGCAGAATCATTAGACGTGTTACCAGCAGAGTTAGTAGCTGAATTATCTTTCCATGGCTGGGAATTGGATGCTTGCCCCCTAGGTGGAATGTAGGGGTTAGAGCTCTTGTTGCCATAATTATTGTTATTGTAATTCCCTTGATTGGGATTACCCTGATCAGTTCTTCCATAATTCTGTCCTTGGTAATTTTGTTGAGGCCTTTGCCATGGGTGATTACCGGAACCTTGGTAGTTTTGCCGTTGATAACCCCCTTGCGAGTTATTGACATAATTCGCATCCTCATATTGTGGCTGCCCCTCAAGATAAGTTTCGTCAGAAACTTGATACATTCCGGGAGCATGAGGTGGCATCTCATCGATAACGTTTACACATTTGGCCTCTTTCTCCATAAGCCTTTTGGATAATAAATCCACGGTGGTTTGCAGTTGAGCGAACGCATGATCTCGCTCATGATTTTCTTTGGCCACCGCGGCCACAGAGGGACTACCATATGATAGGAATTCGCTATCAGTCGAATGCCAGGCTTGATTATGGGTAGTAAGCTTGTCGAGCAACCGGGTGATGTTGACAAAGGTTTTGTCCATAAAGCATCCCCCAGCTGCAGTGTTGACAGCTATTTGATTCATTGTATCTAGCCCCTTGTAGAACTTCTCTGTGAGAATTGCATCTGGAAATCCATGATTCGGAGATTGAGCTAGATAATATTTGAACCTCTCCCATGCAGCATATAGTTGTTCCCCTGGAAGTTGTTTAAACCCAAAAATCTTATCCCAAAGCTCAGCCTTTTTGCTGGGTGGGAACCATTTTTTTAGAAAGATATTGGCCAGCTCATTCCAGGTATGAATAGTATTGCTCGGGAGCTTTTCATACCATTCCCTAGCTTGGCCAGCTAATGAATATTTGAAAACCCGCAGTCGCAGTGCATCAGCAGGAACAGCACCTTGAGATTGTTGGGAACATACATGCACGAAATTCTTTAGGTGTCGAAGGGGACAGTCTTCCGAAGAATTTCGGAAATAGCCTTCAAGTTTCAATAGCTGATAGATAGAACTATCAATTTTGAAATTAGCATTTCCTGTTCTCGGGGGAACTACAGCAGAAGCATAATCAGCTTCGTCGATGAATTCTGCAAATACATTCTCATCCTCCTCTTCTTCTGGTGCAGGATGGTTCACTTGGATCCCCCCTTGGTTCCCTTGATTGCGATGGGGTCTTCCAGCCATGTTCACCTGGTTCACTAAAACAGCAAACGAGGTGTGATGGAATAGAAAAAGTTTTAAAGAATAGTACACAACAATTAGTAATTTCTGAACCGTATTCCCCGGCAACGGCGCCAAAATTTGATACGCTCAAATTACACCTATTAATGGCGTAAAGCGGACGTTGTCAAATATAGTAACCCAACAAGGTTGGGGTCGAATCCCACAGGGAATATGGAGAGAAAAGAGTACTAATCGTATGCGATACCAATCTTTAAATGCTTTAATCCTATTCCGGATAGTTTGAATTGATTGTTGAATAATGTAATTGAATACTTTGACTTAGAATGTAATTAATATGAGAGAGAGACTAAGGTTGTGTTTCCCAATTTGATTAGATATTATGCTTCGAATTTCAATGTGATATACTTCTAATGGTTGTTCTAAGAATATGCACTTGATCTCTTAAAGACTTCTTAATGTTTCCCAACAGTTAAGCAGTATTTCCTCTTTATGATTCTTCCGAATATAAAAGAGTTACAATCGAAGAGCGACCAATAATGCCAATTTAGACTTATTCTTATTCCTAAGTTAGTCTATTAAACGAGGGTTAACGCCTCGAGTCATTGTTATTCAATCTTACCAATATTGACTCTCTTTCCCAAGAAAAGTCAATATAATGGCTTCGGCTAATGCTTGCAATCATTACCCAACGTTACAACACAAAGATAGAATAAATAACAACAACCATTATGCATATATCAATAATAGAAACCCATTCACATAATACCCATCATGGGATTCACAACCTTAGAATTGAAATTAGCTACTCATAATGTTTCTTGACAGAAAAAGCTTAAAGATTAACATAATACACTTACAATACTAATACAAGATGGAATGAGAGTGAAGTTGTTGCCTTAAATGCTCCAATCACTTCAAGATTAAAAATCTAGGGTTTATGCCTCTAAAATAAAATCTGAATAATGAATTAAAACCCTACATTATGTATTTATAGAGCCAAAAATCGCGCCAAGTTTCTGGACAAAAATGCCCTTACGCCGCATTGTTACGGACCGTAACTCAGGTTACGGTCCGTCCTTCATTTCGTCATTTGACCACTTCGACGTTACGGCCACCATGCGACGGACCGTACCCTGTGTTACGATCCGTCCTTCTGAAGCGTAAGTGGTGACAATTACTTGGCAACTCTCTCGAATTTTAGCTCATGTTACGGTGACATGTTACGGACCGTAACATGAGTTACGGACCGTAACACTAAACCGTAACACTGAAGATTTTATTGAAACTCTCTGGAAATTTAGCTCATGTTACGGTGACATGTTACGGACCGTAACATGAGTTACGGACCGTAACACTTCACCGTAACACTGATGGTTTCAATGAAACTTTCTGGAAATTCAGGCATTGTTGCGGTTCAAAGGTACGAACCGTAACATGAGTTACGGACACCGTTACGGTCCGTAACATGAGTTACGGACCGTCGCTTAGCTCAAATTTGTCCGTTTTTCCAGCATTACTTCTCATTTCCGATCCTTAGTTAATCAACCCTATAAAACACAAAAATAACATAAGAAACAATATAAAAACACTTAAAATCAAGCAATATTTCTAGTTACAAAGGCATAAAATGTGCCAAAATTCACGGCACATCAGTACTCTTCTCAAAATGGACCGAAAATAACCAACCAACTATATTTCTACATCAAATTCTTGGCCTTATCCTTCCATCTATCGAGCCCAAAATGATGTCAAATTCTACGAGGCTCATTTGCACGATTTCCCTTCAAAGGCACCGGTCTTTAATTTTTTCCCCCTCAAATTGGTGGTCTTTAATTTTTATTCTCCGCTAAAAATCCTTTGATTTTGGATTCAAATTTCGCTCAGTCAAAAATAAAATTAAAAATTGCAAGATGGAGTTTGGGTTTGTAAGACAGAATTTTGCATACAAAACTAAGCAGAGTTTCGCATACAAAACTAGGCAGAGTTTCAGACTCTACTTAAGGCAGATTTTTGCTTCAGGGCATAGGTTTGCCTTCAAGCAATTTTTTTTTTTATTTTTTTTTTACTTAGTTAAAATTTTACAAACCTCTGCCTTAAGGTTTAACTTTTGCCCGAATAGGCCAAATTTTGAGCAAAAGTATAAGGCAAACTTCTGCCTGAATAAGCCTAACTTTGCCCGAATAAGCCTAACTTTGCTACAAACTTCTGCTTTGCGATTTTTTTTAAAACTGAGCGAGAATTCAAACCAAAAAACCCTAGGGTGAAAGGCAAAAATTAAAGATTTCAAATTTGAGGGATAAAAATTAAAGACCAGTGCCTTTGAAGGGCATTCCGCACAAAAAAATTTAAGTATGTTGCTCTGTGTGCTTAGTCCATTACTTATACTGGTTCTTTAGGTCCGGTTTCTCGTAGATGACGAGCGTACCATCACTCATTGGTTTTTTCTTTTTTCTATTTGTAATAGATTGTATCTTTGATTCTCTTAGACGTTTCCTTAATTATGTCTTATTACTGCTTATCGTACAATTAGACCTACTTCCAAAATATTTTTCACCAACACTTTGAAAATTATAAGATACACAATAATAACTCATTTTTGACATCTTATTTTGAAAATTCGTATCTACAATCTCTTAAGAGTTACTTGTCACACTTTTTTATCAACAAAATAAAAGATTAATAATATAAATGTTTTTAATCTTTTAAGTCACAATAGAGGAGTACATAAACATGAAGAAAAAGGAAAATATCAGCAGGGGCTCACCAGAAATAAGTTGGTGATTTTGGTTTTAATTATATGAATTTTCCATTTTATTTTTCCATCTTTCAATTATAAAATAGTGATTTTCGACTTTGAAAGTAGTCTGTTACATCCCTACAAATTAATTAGAGTAAAAAGAAACGAAATTTGTCAATTTATGCAGGAAACATAAATTACATACATGTTCTCTTTACCGGATCTATTTACATAATGATAATTATGATATAGAGCCCGTTTGGATTGGCTTATAAGTTGGCTTATAAGCTGTTTTCAGCTTTTTTGAGTGTTTGGCTGGCCAGCTTAAAGTCATTTTATGCTTAAAATAAGCTCAAAAAAATAATTGGACTCATTTGACTTAGTTTATCTAAAGCAGCTTATAAGCTGAAAACAGCTTATAAGCCAAAAAAAATAAGTTGGACTACCCCAACTTATTTTTTTCAGCTTATAAGCTGCAAACAGCTTTAAGCTGTAAGCCAATCCAAACGGGCTCATAGTATGCTTCTTTAAGCCATAAAAACTTATAGTTTAAAGAACACCCATATTTCTTGCATAAATAGAGAAGTAAAATGATGACATACTGCTATATTTCCAACATCCGAAGAGAAATTTCCCAAATCACAACTATAATTTGTTTAAGCATAAACTTTCTATCTCTTACATTTCTTCAACTTAAAATCCCTAGCTAAACTTTTGCCTTGCAAAGCTAAAAACACAGTTACATTATTGGTTCCTATGTCACAAAGTAAACATATGGCATTCCTAACACCTAGAAAAAACAAATTTTACACTTCCACAGCCACATAAAGTACCACTTTACATTTAACTTAGCAGCCTCTCATACTGGCCAGTGTATCAGCAGAACACTGCAATCTATGTCGCGCTTATTGCTCTCGTGGTCTGGCAAGCCAAAGAGAACTGAGAGCTCGAAGACGGGAGAAATATTCATTTATTGCAAGAAGAGCACGAGCCGATTGTCTGGTTGTCAATATGCGATGCATTTGTTGCAATGTTTGTTGACGCAGATTGTCCGCCTGTTAAAAATTGCCAGAAAGATGCAGAGACTTTTAGCTTCACAAATTTTGCCCCCCAAGAAGAAATAAAACTAATAAAACAAACCAGAAACTTCTGTACATGGAGTTGCTACATCTCATTGCTACGGGGAAATGAACATGAGCCATCTTGAATCATATACTCCCTCTATCCCAGTTTATGTGACACACTTCCTTTTTTATTCAGTCCCATAAAGAATGCCATCTTTTTTAATTTAGTAACAATTTAACTTCAAACTTCTCATTTTACCCTTATTGAAATGATTTTATAGCCCCCCACAAAGGGTTAAGGTCTGCGAATATCCTACCCTCCCCAGACCCCACTTGTGGGACTACACTGGGTATGTTGTTATTTTATAGCCACAAAAATTTATGGCTTTAGGCCAAAAGTTTCAAAAGTCTTCATTTTCCTCTTAAACTCTGTTTGCAGCCAAACACCTTCACTAAATTGGAACGAAGGGAGTAATTCATAAGAGACACAAGTATGAGAAGGGTATACAGATGACAAAAAGCCAATTGTTGATTTTAGAACTTCAGGCAAACAGAAATCTTGGCTTATTTTATGACCCTTAAAGGACATAAAGAGGACAAGGTACCCAGAGATTTTTAGTTCAAAGAAGAAACAAGACGTGTTCTAAAGTTTCCATGGGGACATGCTGGTTGCACCTCCAGAGATACATTGCTTGCCTCCGACATCCGCATGTTCAAATGACTGAACAAGCATTTGCAGCACATCCATCTTTAAAATAAAAAGAACAGGCAGCAGCAGTAAATATAGTTACCTGACGGAGAAACCCTTCAAGAGTCCCTAACTTCCCCATAGCCATAGCCATTTGACCCATGTAATTAGCTACATCCCCTGATGACCCTTCGGGAGCTGGAGTTCCATTGGCTAATGTTTCCGCCAAGGATTGCTGCAAAGCTTCCATACCTTGTGAAAGAGCATCTTCCGCTTGATGGGATGACTGCTGCAAGTTGTAAATGCCAGCTACCTGTTGCTCTGTCAGAGGCTCTAACTGATTGACTAGAAGCTGCAGTACCAAAGAAATTATATCACCAAAAAATGAGAAAACTACTAAAATAATGTGTAATTGGTTATAAAGTAACTTGCACACGGCTTAGAAATAGCATTTTAAAGTTATACTATACAATTATGATTTATTCAATTTTGCAAAGAGTATGATCTAGAGTTTTTAGCCGAAATTGTCCCTTATCTATGGGAGTAGATCTATTTTGGTCCTTCAAGTATAACCTTGAGCATCTTTAGTCCCTTAAGTTTGCTAAAGTGGAGCACCTTTGGTCCCACTAACATAATGGACTTGAAGCTAATGGTGACTACCAAAAAGCACTACTAAACACATGGCAAAAACCAACCGAAATAACTTATCTTCGGTTTGATCCCAAATGCTTTTGAACTTTTTTTTAATAAAACTGACTGATCGATTTTTTTTGCACCAAAAACTGTTGGGGGGGGGGGGGGGGGGGGGAACCGAGCTCGGCAGATTTTCACAAAGATAAATCAATGAAGTTCCACGTAGTATAAGAACTTATTAGTCCTGCTAATAATAGGACCTTCTCACACATGATCAAAAAGGATAACAGCTTTTTATAATCCTATACAGGGAAAGTCTAGATGCGAAATGTACAAGAACATATGCAGAAATTCACGCCCATAATAGCAAGAGAGAGGTCACCTTAAGAAGTTCCGATGGGCGGAAGCCACCAATCCACATAAAACACCGCTCGGCGGGGGTTTTCCACATCCCTGACAAGACATGGAATACGTCCGCCTTGGCTGCATTTCCTTTCACCCTGAAGACCTCATCAAATTGTGCAGTGACATTATTCACAATACTTCGCAGTTCAGGGTCACTTGCATGTGAATTGACAGCTGTCCTTAACTCAGTGATGTGTTTGTTGTGTTCTTCTAACCAACGACTATATTCTGCATCAAATGCTAAGGGCCCTGCAGAACAGCAAAATCTGAAAGGTTATCTTAGCACGAGCAAACAACTTTCTGGAAAGTGCAATCAGAAACTACATAAGGGGTTGAACATAATCTTATTAAAATAAACCAGTGTAATACGAAAAAGCCATGTATTAAAACAAACTGAATGCATAAAGCAGCAACTAACTCATTCATTATCTTTATCATAGCAACCACCATAAGTGTGAGAATTATGAACATCGACCACACCCAAGGGTGTGGCCTAGTGGTCAATGTCAAAGTCGGTTTTCAAGTCCCAGCAGAGACAAAAATATTACTTAGGTGATTTCTTCACATCTGTCCTAGCCTTGGTGGACAGAGTTATCTGGTACCTGTTGCTGGTGGGAGGTCGCAGGTATCCCATGGAATTATGTGAGGTGCGCGCAAGCTGGCCCGGACACCACGGTTATTAAAAAATAATTATGAACATCGACCAAGCCCATCGATAGCCCAAAGCTTCACAACCTTTGATATAGGGTCAAAGCTAAGACATTGAGGACCTATTGGAAGCTGCAGTTTACTTTGTTCCTCAAATTAAAATTCTATGTCATCCACAGTGTATCGACATGCAGATGGATTTCAAAAGTAATCTTATTAACCCAGTCCAGTTAATCAGGGAAAATCAAGAAAACTGAAGTTCTACAAACAAAAAGAACACATTTTTCCAGTCTTATTTGCTTCCTAAACACAGATCACGCAACTACAACATATGAGAGACGAACTATTCCTGAAAAAACAACCCACATCTAGCTCAATTTAGTATCAAGAAGTGATACATCCTCAACAGATCTAGAAGAATCCAAGCAAATTTCTTGTTTGTTGAAATGAAAAAGGAAGCTAGGGAACACAAGTTAAATGACAAGAAAAAGGCATACCATTGGCTCCCACTCCATTTGATTGATCTCCCATGTTTGAAATGTACTTCCCCTTCAGTTTGACAAGAACCCAAAATAAGAAAAGATTGTGGAACCTCCTAAGATTGTCCTCCCGAAAGCACGTGAAAGGAAGAAAAAGCCAATACCTGTTGACGTGCTCGCTGAAGGTCCTGCTCCAACTGCGATAGCTTCAGCCGGCTATTCTCCAGCTGTTGAACATATGCCTACACCATAAGCAAGTACTGAATTAGTCATTTAAAGACAAGATACAGGCTTACATTACATATCAAAGTGGGGAAATGGGAAAAAAAAATGGAGGAGAATGAGAGAAGAAAGGTTTACTTTTTTCCTCAATCTACTTTTTCTAGCAGCTTCACGGTTTTGGGCGAGTCTTCGTAATGTCTGAAAGCAGTGACAAATAAGCAAAAAGAATATCATAAAGGAACATGAGTTCACCTCTTCTGAAACTAAATAGTAAAAAACGGACCTTTTGATCCAAGACTTTTTCTTTTGATTTGTCACTGGAATCTGAAGCTACAACAGCCCTGGATTGACCTGTCTCAATCTGCATAATAGGAAAAAAAAAATCATACATGACTGAAATGTAAAAATACAAACCAGATAATGACAAATATCATACTTTAAAGTAAAGAAATTTTCACTTAATTTTTCAAGCAAGCAATGACAACTATTGACACTAAAAGATCCTACGGTTTCGTTGGTTCGCCTATATGGCCCCTTCACTTCTATTAAGTTTTATTCTTAGTCAAATCAACATTGATTCCAAGAGATCGGAGGTCTTTCCATACCAAGTAGAAATGGACTAAGACAGGCTAAGCGATGAAACCAAGACACGCAGAGTAACTTACCCGTTGATTTCTATCATCCCCATCCATGTCAGTTGAAGTATCAGTTCGAGAACCGGAATCTGCCATGTTGGACTCTCCCCAATTCTCAGGATGAGTGCCGGAGGCAGCAACTAGGTTTGATTGCAATTGTATTGCCTGAGATCCCGAAGCAGCAGTAGACAAATTTACATTTGAAGGAGCTAAATTCTGCAAGCCCGACAAAAAAAAAAAAAAAAAAAAAAAAAAAAGGAGAAAAAAAGATATCAAAATTGGCTAAACGCTATCAAGTTAACAGTTTCTACTTCTCTTTAGGAAGAAATGAGGAGAAAATAATGTCATGTTTACCCTATTGATGGCTCCAGAGACGTCAAAACCCACTATTGGATTAGTTGCAGAAGTTGAATTAAATAGCGGACCTAAACCAACAAAAGGACAACGAAGACATATTTATCAATCATACTAGATGGGAAATGGTCAGTCTTCACATAAGTAACACAAGTTCCAGGAAAATTGTGAATCACGTATAGCTGAACAATAGGAAAGAAACACAAGTGCTTTTCAGTAAATCTAGCATTTCCACTACAGTTGAAATCAAGCTCAAGAATAAAATCGCTACTTTTGTATGGAAAAAGGTCATATCTCTTGCACCCATATTAGGACATATAACCTATTCACATTTGTTCATTAGCGCGAAATCCAACCTTCCTGTAATAGGTATACTAATTTAACTCTTATTTAACATTGTCTGAACAGGAAGACCCAGTTCGAGATGTATCAAAAAATATTTTGGACAATGAACTTTAGTCTTCCTAATTCATATTAGCTATCTCAATATCAGAAAACATTATTTACTTACTCTCCTATGCGCTCGAATATATTTTCCAAAAACTATAGATATTATCTGTATAGAAATATTACTTTTTCGTAGATTATCTATAAAGAGAATTCATATCGTTAAAGTACCACGTCGACCGAGGGCATGAATTGTACTTTCAAATGCTCACTAAAAACACTAAAGATAAAAACATACTTAGAGCCCGTTTGGATTGGCTTATAAAGTTGCTTATAAGTTGCTTATAAGCTGTTTTCAGCTTTTTTGAGTGTTTGGCTGGCCAGCTTAAAGTCATTTTGTGCTTAAAATAAGCTCAAAAAAATAATTGGGCCCATTTGACTTAGCTTATCTAAAGCAGCTTATAAGCTGAAAACAGCTTATAAGCCAAAAAAAATAAGTTAGACTACCCCAACTTATTTTTTTTAGCTTATAAGCTGTTTGCAGCTTATAGGCATAAGCCCATCCAAACAGGCTCTTAGTGCCTACTGTAAGTCCGTAATTTAAAGAACACTTGATGCCAAGATTCTTTTATCAGGTGACAGATAGGAAAGATAGACAGACCAAGAACATTCAGGATTAGTCTTAAAAATACATACTTCGATTAACATTAGCACCATCTCCAATACGGAATCCAAGATATTGCTCAAGCACCCCAAATTCAGACATTCGAGAAGTATTTGTATTGTTCCCTTCTGTGCCCCTGAAATCCAAAATCAGAGTCCAAACACATTATTAAACAGGAATAGATTATTCAATATGTCACCTTCAATGACATATAACTATTCTAGATCCACACTAACACGGTAATTATACCACAGGAACTCTCTCAAACAACTTGACAATAAAAAAAAATGGTTTAACATTCCTTCCTCCTCTTATATATTTCCCTTGTTTTTAGGAACTAGCGGAAGATAAGTAGAAAATACAAACAGCTGATTTACCTAAACTGTGGAATGGACGACCAAGGGCGGAACTACAGGGGCAGAAGGGGATTCATTCAAAGCCTCTTTGCCGGAAAACACATGGCATATAAAAGATCAAAATTATTTATGAACCCCTTTGGTGAAAATTCTATCTCCGCCACTATCACAACCCCGATGAATGAAAAGAGAGAAACTATCCTAAAACTCATGGAGTCACCTTACCAAACTAGAATTCAAAAATCACATGGTATATAAAAGGACAAAATTATTTATGAACCCCTTGGTGAAAATCGTGCCTCAGCCACTATCAGGACCTTGATGAATAAAAAGAGAGAGTTAATCCTAAAACTCATGGAGTCACTTCTCCAAGCTAGAATTCAATTATAGGTGACTTCTATGTTATTTACATGAACAAAATGAAATACACATGGCCTAGTTCTCTAGCAACAATTTCAAAACTTGAATCCTTCAACACAATAAAGATGAGAATAAACAGTAATCCCCATCTCAGATAAACTAAAACAAATTCAATACTTACAAGGACTGAATTAAAATTCATAAATAAATCAAAAAAGGATGTTAAGAGATATACATGTGATTTGAAACTGGTATCTGAGAAATGAAACTTGGCATCCCAGAAGTACCACTCCTATTGCCTTCTGTACCAATCTTCACAGTTGTACTAGTCATGAACCACCACCATCATCAACCTCAGTTTACAAAACCAATAACTACAAACCCCTTCAAATATAAGCACCAAAACTATCAAAGTTGACTAAAAAACCAAAAACTTCCAAAACCAACCGCTTAATCACTCCAACTAAAACCTATATAAAAGATCAAAACAACTTTAATACAAACTCTCAAAAACCAACAGCTAACACAAATCAAGACAAAACTAGACCATTGAATCAAGAAAACTAAACCCCACGACAAAAAAAAACAGCTGGAAATGAACACTCTTCACAAAAAAACACCAAAAAAGGTCAAAACTTTAATAAAAACCAACTACTTTTTTCATCAAAATAAGTAATACCCAGAAGCTAAAATTGTTAAAAGACTTCAAGAAAATATGAAAAACAGCAAAAAGATCAAAACTTTAATAAAAACCAACTACTTTTTTCATCAAAATAAGTATTACCAGAAGCTAAAATTGCTAAAAAAAAAAAAAAAAAAAAAATCAAGAAAATATAAATTTTCTATACCCCACTTGGTACAAATACTAGTTTAGCAAAGTTGAGTGGTTTAAGTACTGGCAAATAAACAATTTCATCTAGAGTTTTCTATATCAAGACTCTTTTTTTTCTAACACAAAATTCAATGGACCGTGTATTTATATTTGTATAATTTTCTTTAATATAATGTTATATTTTATATATATTATATATGTCCACGAAGAACGAGAAAAAGAAGACAAACGTGACGTAGAGACCATTACAAACTACGCTAGCCACCACGTCATTTTCAAGTTAAGCTTTATTTATTTATTTGTCCAATTTTCAAAGCCACCGAAATCATCACTACTACCATATAATTGTGGAATATTTTAATATTCCCTAAATTATTTAGGCCACTTACGTAATAGTATCATTTTAATTTCAGATTCTAGTCAGAAAGTCTTGGAAATTACAGCTAATGACCCATCCAAGATTTTTTGTTTTCACTTGCATCCCTTTAGTTTGAAGGATTTGATATCTCGAAGGTTTATGAGTTGTTTTATATTTGTCCATTATTTATATATCCGTTTATATAAATTTATATCACTATCTTTTATCTCAAATATGTTATTCCAGCTAACATTTCTATTTGGAGAAGTTTTGAATAATTAGGCTGCCACGTAGGGGTATGTTTGGAACCTTTTTCAATTGATGAATGGAATGTCTAGAACCGGAAACAGCCTCTCTACCCAAGATAGGGGTAAGATCTGCGTACACTCTATCCTCTTCAAACCCCACTTTGAGTCCATTTGGATTAGCTAAAAAAAAGTGACTTTTAAGTATAAGTGCTTAAAGTACTTTTAAGTGCTGAAAGTTATTTTATAAATAAGCAGTTACGTGTGTTGGATAAAAGTGCTTAAAGGATTTTTAGAAGTAAGGGTAGTATTGGAATTAACAAAAATATAAGGGATAAAAGGGTAAAGTTGTTGGTCAAACCAAAATGAATTTTAAGCCAAAAAATTAAGTTGGAATTGAGCAACTTCTTGATTACGGCTTAATTTAAGCATTTTTTAACTTACTTTAAGTTATTTTCTATTTTTGCCAAATACTCAAATAAGTTTAAAATGGCTTATAAGTTGGTTTGACCAACTTATAAGCCAATCCAAACGGGCTCTTTTTGAGATTTCATTGGGGCGTGTCGTTCTTGTAAATGGTATATCTAGACTTTTTAAATTGTCCAAACTCCAAAATATGCTTAACTGAGAATATATATAAACTCAACAACAACATACTAGTGTAATTCCATAATTAGAGTTTGGAGAGGATAAGATGCATGCAGACCTTACTCCTACCTTTGTGGGGGTAGAGAGGCTATTTCTGATAGACCCTCAGCTCAACCTTTGTAGGGGTAGAGAGGCTATTTCTGATAGATTCTCAGCTCAACTACGCAGTACAAAAATAGGCTAAACGAAAAAAATACTAGCAACAAAATGGCAAGAATAATATACAGATGAAGCAACCGGTAGCAAATAAAAATGATCGAAGTAAAAGAAAATACGCAACAGTTATATGTACTACTAATACGAAATATATGTACATATAAACGCATTAGATAGTTTAGGTGTAAAGTTTGGGTCTTTTATTTATCTACGTGACTCCATTATAAGAAATATTAGAGCCAAGCTAGACAACTGTTAATCGGAGGGAAAATTGTCTTCTGATTTACTGTTTGTTGGAAACTTTTGTTCTCTAATAACTCTTAACACTTATTAAAGTTAAGCCAATTTTTTGTTACAAACAAGAGTATATGTTACACTAGTTAGTAAGACCTAAAAATCCATACGACGTAGCCAAATACTGAATGCAGTGTGTTTGATCTATTTATGTTGTTTTAATCACTTAGTTGTCTAATTAATTTAAATTCGCATGTGATAAGTATATTAAGAAGAATAAATTGCTCTTTGTCAGAAAAAGTTTCATTTTTTAAATTGAAACAATGTTGAAGAGCAAAAAGATTTCAATCATCTCACTGCATTTTTATTTTATATGATGATTGATTCATCTATGTGAAGATCATGTCTACAACTAAAACACAAGGTCCAGTAGCTCAAAGTTTTAGCCAAACCTCGTAAGACATTAATTAATCTCATTAATTAGGACAGACATTATAGTGACATAGGTTGCCCCGTTGCACTAACTGTACAAGACCTATAGATTCATGATAGGTAAATGATCGTTGGTGGATGTGGATAATGCTAAGGAAAAGTAGTTGGAGGCTTGGAGCTTTGGAATATACAAAACAACGGAGAAGTCCAACCGTCGGTTGATAATAAGTTTCCACTTAATTTTTTTTATTTTAATTCAAAATAAGTGATTACTTACGTGATCAAGATTTTTTATTTTTTATTTTAATTTTATCCCTATTTAAATAAGTGAGTTCTTATGTAATCTCTACTTTCATAATTATTTGCCCTCAATTTCAAATTGTATAATTACACCTAAATTCTATTTACATGAGTGGCTTTCCAAACAGGCCCTAAGTGATCATTTGGTAGATAGTCAAAATTATCCCGGGATTGTAATGCCCGGACTAATTTAGACCAAGAGTTGAGATTATTTTATCCCATCTTTTGGATGGGATAAAATAATCCCAGTATAAGTAGGATAAGATGGAATATCTCATCTTTTATCCCAGGATGCATTTTGTGCTTTGTTTGGTATAAGGTATAAATTTATCTCAGGATAAATTTATACCTCCTATCAAATATGATACAAAAAATTAATGTTGGGATATTCCAACTTATACCGAGCACCAAACGACCCTCCAAGTGTACACAAATTGTAAATTGGAGGAAGTAAAAAGTTTGTTGAAAATTCCATAAATGAAATAGTAATGATTAAAGCGTCATAGTCAAACATGTAATAATAGTTTTGGCTTTAATGATTGTCAATAAATGTTTCTGGAAATAGTCAGAGTTTGATTATGTTGACCAAAGCTCGTCGTAGCCTACATGTCAAGATGTGAAAGCCTTGTTAGAAAAGAGATACTCCCTCCGCTTTAAAATAAGTAAAAAAAAATAGTATTTTTTTATTTAATATGAAAGAATTTACAAATTTTAGAGGTATCAATTAATTTTTTTCCTAAAGTTACTCTTTTTTTAATGGGGTTTTCAACTCCCAATGCTTGATATTCCTTTTTATTTAAGAAAATTTTGAAAAAAGCAAAAGAGTAATATTATCAATAATTCGTTAACTAATGTAACTAATTAGCCTAAAAATTCACTTATTTTGGACTGGAGTTAAGAAAAATGGTGTCTGTCTAAACTTATGAGCTAATTAAATTGATTTATAAGCAGTTTTTAGTAGTGGTGTCAGTGGTTTTCAAAAAACCAACTTAACCGATCGAATCGTACTGTACCGAATTAGTTTTTAGGTTTTTTTTAAATAAAATCGACGGTTTTTATATAAATTTATAACCGTACCGAATAATTCGGTCGGTTTTTAATTTTATAAAAATAAACCAAAAAAATACCGAACCGTACCGAATAAGTTTATATGTATAAAATATATTCTATATATAAATTTAAATATAATAAAATATTAAAATTTTCGCCTTGTGTTCGGGATGTTGAAAACGACTACTAGTTGACAATAGAATTAACACCTAAAGTTCCAACTCTAAAACCAATTATACTACTCCTATTGAAATTAAATTAGTTCTAGCATCTCGAGTAGTACCTAACTTGTAAGCTACTACAAGGTATTCCAACGATCTTGAATAGAAAGTTAAAAAGTATTAGATATCTTTCGTCTATTATGATTTTAAATTTATCTTATTGGATACTTAATCTTAGTAGATTCCGTTCTTGAGTCTCATGCTGATTGATTTTTGCCCCCTTCGTGCGATCTAAATTATACTTTTTGTCTTTTCTTAACATTGTTTCGCACTACTGTCAAATAGTGAGATCAATCTTTATTCTTGTCGTCTTTCATGTTTTCTTGATTCATCACCCTTTAAATAGTAAAAATGTCTAGCGAGTTTTTGCCAAAGTCCTATAAAAGTATATGCATGATGTCGTGTCTTTAGCTTTTATTAGTGACTACAACACGAAAATTAACCGAATTGTATCGATACTGAAGAGAAACCGAAATGATGGGACGGTTCCAAAAAGTATAATTTTGGTTCTACAAAATCAAATAATCAAAAAATTGGTATGGTATAAATTTTATAAAATAACCGCCCGAACCGTACCATTGACACCCCCAGCTTTTAGCATATCTAAGGTTATAAACATTTTTCTTAAGCATATCTAAGATTATAAGCATTTTTTGTTTGACAAAATATTTTATATTTCATCTTAAATATTCTTTCTATATTTGTCGTTCCTCCATTTTTTTTAACAAGAATACTTTAAAATTTATAATTTTAGTAAAAAAATTAGGAATGTTTTAGTCATTATAACAAAAAATAGTTTATCAATATTTTTTAACCAAACACATCAATTGATTGTTAGCAATTCGAGGGCTTCTCTTCAAATATGTATCTGCTTATTTAGAAAATTAATTTAAATACTAAAAATTATTGGATACTTACAATCAGCTAATCGACACAAGCTTTAATTACTGCACTATTTAGTTACCTCTTAGCAAAAATAATTCCCTAAAATTATGCAATTTTACCATTCATTACATTTTTTCACTTATTAATATTCTTGCAATTAGCAAATTATCCCATATTTGTCTTTGTCTTTTACAGAACTTCAACGTGAAGTCGAAACTTTTTGAGAAAAAAAGTCCAAATGTACTCTTTAACAATTGATTATAATATCAAACTATCCTCAAGTTTGGAACTTCATTATGGGTCAAGGACCAAAACGACAAGAGTAATATTAGATCGAACCTTAACGGAGGACAAAATTACTTAATTTTGGATAGTATAAGTAAACTTGACCATTATTTTTGCTACTGTCTCCGGATTAAAAAAAGAGTCCACTTAGCCATTTGCACACCTCTTAAGAAATTACTCAGTCCAATTTTTTTTTATGTAAATTGCTAAACTACCCCTAATTAAATAGACATTAAAATTTGATCACATAACACTTAATAGGAACAAATCTGAAAAAACAAGATTAATTATTTCTTGATTTAATAAGTGTGAACACTTTTTTTAATCAAAAAATGAGAGGCTAAATGAACACCTTTTTGGATCAGCAGGGAGTAATAAATTGAATAGGTTAAAGAGAGAGAAATGTAGTGCAACATTTATAATTATCTAAACTATATGGGCCACTTAGTCAGTATTCAGTATTGACAAATGTTCTACTATATTACTCCATTTCCTTTTCCAGCGCCACCTGCCAAGGGAGGTAGATGCTTCCCAACTAGATACATATCAGTTTGTATTTTTCCAACACAAAGTAATTAAATATTTTAATACTACTATACTATTTTCGTCCAATATTATTATAATTAGAAAAGCAACTTTCTCCGAGATACGTTAATTATATTATTAGCATGCAAACCGATATTTATCACTAGCCAATTACCTTGTTGCTTCGTGATTTTCATTTGTTGCAGCCTTGCAGGATACTT
Source organism: Lycium barbarum (assembly GCF_019175385.1). NCBI lineage: Eukaryota > Viridiplantae > Streptophyta > Magnoliopsida > Solanales > Solanaceae > Lycium > Lycium barbarum. The sequence goes on from NC_083344.1 coordinate 128,777,374, forward strand.
AATTAAATTATTAGCAGTATAACAAAATTTATTAGGAGCAATAACGGATGCAATTCTTTAGCACAGGGTTTATCTGAACTCAATATTCCTGACACACGAAGCAAATTTATTGAAAAAAATCATTGAAATTTGAGCAGATTCTATATCTAAATTTTATAATTTTAAATACTATAAATTTAGTGTTAAAAAATTTAAAAGTCAAATCCTTCAAATTTAAAGTCAATTACCTTCTTACCTACTTTTAAGTACGTCTTCCGCATCAAATTAAATGGAATTATCACTGCTTGTGGTGTCAAATAAGTTTTGTTCCCCTTAATATCTTTCCAAATACATTTGACTAACTTCTAGTACAAAAAAAAATCAAAAATAAGAAAACTTCTTGTACTATTAAATTATTTTTAATTATAGAATTAACTATAAATATTTATAAATTAATCGTCACATTTACACTGAAAAAATGTATTGAATTTTTGTGTTTTGAATAGTCATTTTTCTTAAGTCGGAAATAATACTCACTATTTACTTTCAATGTCGCCTCTTATCAATTACAGATGCAATTATTAGGCAATCAATTCATCCGAACCTCTATATATACATATAAACTCATTAAAATTTCAATGAAAATTATATATGAATCAATAATTTTAAAAGTATAGCAAACTCCATAATAAAATCGGAAGATTGAACTATCAAATTTAAATATTCGTTCCGCTCTCCTATGTCATGAATTTTTGAAGAAAAAGAAAAAAGTACTCCATAAAACATTCATGCGAGAAGTAAATTACGAAACTCCTTTTTTTTTTTTTTGGTTGACAAATCCTAAAATCATTTGAAAAATGTTTAAAGTCCTGTAGTGCATTCCCACGTGAAAAAAACAAACATGATAAGATTGTCACAAGTACAAGTGGTGTTAGAAGCTTCGTAGATGTAGACAATGGACCAATAGTCAAAAGATATACTAGTACTATTTTATTTTCTAGAATCTAAACAGATTGACTAATTTCTAAAATTGACCAAATGTTTCTTTTTGGCCAAGGAAGAAAGAAAAATTGAAGTTTGTTGCAACTTTTGTTGTTACTTTAGAAACAAATCATGTTCTCGAGATCTTAATACTTTTAGCGAGCCAATTAAAATAAAATTATTATTCTAACCGTAGTGGTTTACGGTCATTTTTGTTGACACTAAGATAACAAAATTATTATATATTGATTATACATTGCATACTTGCTAAATTTGTAAAAAATATATAGATTAGACTTTAGAGTAATTTCTTATTTTGGGCATTGTTGGATTGTTGTGTAGTGTAAAACTCCCCTTCTCTCTTAATGCAATAAAATAAAAATCCTTTTCATCATCCTTTGACTGTCAACAATCTCAGATTCATGGTCTACTTATGTTTGTTAGAGAAATGTACTTAATATTATTAATTACTCGTTTTAATCATTATTTGGATAATGGAAGCTGTATGCTCCTCCAGAGAGGTAACCTGGGATAAAGAACAAACATTTTCTTATTTTTACAAAATAAGAACAAAAGTGATTAGTTTCAACTTTCTTGCTAAATTCTACAACTTTTGATCTGTAGATCTGTGTTGGAAGAAAGTAACACAATGTTTTAAACTTAAACTGCCGAGAAGCAAAGAGACGCAAAATAACAAAATTCATGGAGATCTTGGTCTTTGACGAAGATGAACTGGTATATGTACTGACATTCACTTCCAACTCCGTATCCTAACTTAGGGGAAACTATCTCTAGATGGCAAAGTGAAAAGTAGAATTCTAAAAGGATCAAGAATTGCGTGCCTTTAGATCCTGTCTTTCTTGATTATGAATCAAGACGAAAGGTCAGATCAGGTTTGGTCTACTTGCATTTACGCAAGGTCTAGATAAGTGCTACACTTATTACTTCATCCAAAAGAGAAGAATAAATAATGAAACCACATTTACAGAGAAAAAGTATCATCTCTTAATCTTGACTATAATTTGGTTAGTCCACTACTTGTATAACTAAAATTGTAGCCAGCAATGGAAAATGATGATGAGGAGGAGGATAATTGTCTTGTTTCATTTCTTTTTGATTCATTCTCCTTCAGTCTCTGGGAAAGCAAGGAATCAGATAATAAATCATAAACACATGGCCCAATATCTAAAAAAAAACATTACTTGATGAGAACCAACTATGTAGCATCTACATCAAGAATTCAATTAAAGTATTGCATATGTCATTAGTCAGATTATTTATAGAAACCGCCTTTAAAACGAACCAGCTTCACAGTTGTTTCTACCCCTTAAAGTTCTAAAAACCTTCAGTATTGGTCAGGGTGGACCAAAGAGAAAATTAAAACTAGTTATCATTGTCGTTAATTGTGCTTACCATACCACCCTCATGCCACTTCAAGAATCCTTCCTCAAGGGCCTTTCTCATCCATGGGTGTCGACAACAGTCAATTGCCTCGGGAATTGTCAGCCAACTTCTTTTCCGGCAGCTCTGTTCTGGCCAACACTCGAGCTCTTCCTTCACAAACAAAGCGAACATGGCAGCTTTACACAGACCTTCTGGGCTGAACTCGTCTTGAAGTGTTTTGCTTTTAAAGGGGTAATATCCCAAAAAATGCTGAAAAAGAAGAGGTATAAATCCGATGGATACATGGATAACAAAAGACAATGAAATAATGTAACAGTTACATAACCCCACCCACCCAACAACGGGCGGATCGACAAGGTAATATGTGGCTTCACGTGAACCCAGTAGCTTTTGCACAAATTAAGAAATCTATTGAATATCTATAAATATTTGACTGCAAACCTAGTTATTATTGTATATTAACTTGAGAGGAACTCATAAACTTCAAATCCTGGATTTCGGCCTCTGGAAAAGAATGAACTTCTTCAGAAGTCCCTCGGATATTCAGGGCAAGAGACTAAACAATTCGGTAGAAAAGGGGAATGCACTGTAGAGGGACAACATAAAGAAAGACTACTAAGATTTCATGAATCAAGGGGCTGAATACTGCTTAAAGTGAAAAATGAGACTATTAGTTGACTTGTGTAGAACATTTCGGGATGTCCCAAAGTGGAAAGAGTGGCATATCCATTGGAATAGAGGAGCAACACTTATTTAAAAGAACATGTATAACTTATTACTACAAAATATTTCTTTTTTAATATGATATTACTGGAAATTGACATGTGGCACTTCAATAAGAATTTGGACAAAACTTTTACAGGGTTAACGCGCTTATTTTTATGGTTAAGCACGCACGCTCCACATAGCCAAAGTGGTGTGCACGAGACACAGTTGGGAAAAGTTTGACGTGTAAAAGTTTTCCTGTGAAGGAGGGGTGTCAAAGGAATTTTGTTACAAGTTTGGGAGGGGGATACATATTAAGGCTAAATATTTTGAAGTTCAGCCACATCACATTGCTCAAAAGGAGTGGGAAAGAGAAAGTATCATAAAATTTCTAGTCAAATATTCTCTCCATCAAACATTCTGTGCAGAGGAACTAAACATGAATAAAGTAACAAAAGCATTTTAGCACATCCAAAGCTCGAAGGCAGAGAAAATGTTGTTTTTACCTATGTGGCCTATTTAACATACATAAGGCAATTAACTTATTTCTGTATCCAAATACTACCAGAATAAACGAAGACAGGATAAAATAATCTCACCACTAAATCCCCACGGACTCCAGCCTCCTCTATGGCTTCACGAACAGCTGCCTCTTTAACTGTTTCATCATTTTCCCACCCTCCCTATATAAACAGACAGAAGTGTCAATTAAAAGCACCCATATGCATCTTGTCAGCTCTAAGGCAAAATAAACATGAACAAAAAGAATTAACTAAAACCTTATTCCCCAATATCACAGTGCTGCTAATAACAAGAAAAGCAGAAACCAGAACAAAAAGAAAAAAAGAATTAGAGAGTAAAAATCAAGAAGTCTATCCAGTCACTTGTGATGACCGGGAGCCTACTGTAAATGCCAAACTTGCTATTTATCTAGTTGTTAAACTTGGTAACGTTCAATTTGACAGTAAGGTGGAACAACGTTAGCGAATCTCTTAATTATGAAGCTGAAACAGCCTCTTGCAGAAATATAGGGTAAGGCTGCGTACAGTAGGTCCTTCCCCGGACCCCGCGCATAGCGGGATCTTAGAGCACCAGGCTGCCCCTTTTTAAATTATGAAGTTGAAATACCAAGTGATAAAGAGGACCTAACTACTAGATCCATCAGAAAGTAAAGTCATATTAGGTAACTTAATGCTGGCCCAATAAAACACATTTGGCATTTGAACTACCATAGCATATTGCTTGAAATCAAATAGAACAATTCTCACCTTCGGAAACAGAAGACCAGGCCCGCTCGTTGAGTTTATCATCAGTACTTCAACTATCTTTTCAGATGTATCACCACCATTTTGTTCCATATCTCTGAATCTAAATGGAATACACCTGCGGACAACTCTAGTTAGTTAGAATTCAAAATATACAGGTTCAAGGCAATATTATTCTGATTTCAAAATGCAAACCTAGGAAGTTAAAAGCAGTTAGTTGCTCACTGTTTTCAAATCTTAAAGAAGTGAAAAATCTTTGACAAATGAAAGTTGTCAAAAGACGTGACGACTACCACAGAACTGAAACCCATATAAAGATGCTGAGTACTTGTGAAAAAAAAAGACCCTAAAGACAAAAGAAGATCTACTACCTGAAATTATTGAGAAAAAGACAGCCACAAAGTCAACTTTAAAAGACATGCTTAGTATTTAATTACAAGAGTTAAAATTTCATATTTGAGCTTACTGCATTTTCTAAAGGCCAAAAGACTAAGGGGCTTTTTCTCATAAAAATCCGTACAGTACTATTCATATCCCGATACTTTCTAGCCACTGAAGGATTTCTCTTGTGTTCCTGAATTTTTCTACTTTGTGCTATTGCTTCTCCAAAAAATTTCAAGGATTAAATCAAGTATTCAATTGCATAACATACCATTCTTAGCAATATAGAACATCAACGCCTCACTTACTGTCACCATGCTAAGTTACAGCCTGAACAGCCCAGAACTAATCTCTTTAGCCGAAGTCAAGGTGCATTGCCCATTGACTCAGAAAGGGAAGCAATCCTCAAACTGATCATCATCAATCCATCAGTCCTTTTCCTTCTCACATTTTTTCAGCTGAAAATTAATCCCATCACAGGACTGTTCGGTTAAGTCATGGTATTAGTTTTTGATGGTGATAGGAAAAATGAATTCTTTGCTCGCTGTGAAGTAGCTCTGCCCTCATAGCTCTCCTCTCTTTCAATTCCTCAGCTGTGATGTGGTGATAAAGATAAAGAGAGATTCACAAGTTTTTTGTGCTTTATTTATGTTTTATGTCATGGCTTATAAGTTATGACTCCATCTTGAAGGACACGTTAAACAGAATAAGAATGGAAACTTGGAGATATAAAGTGTGATGGGAAGGATAAGGATAGCTTCCTTCTGATTTGAACCAGCAAAGAATTTATAAGAAGATATAGCAGGATACCAAGGTTTTTTTTTAATTGTAAATGGCGTCCGGACCAGCTTGCGCGCACCTCGACTATTTCCAGGGGTACTTGTTACCTCCCACCAACACATCTCGACTAATTCCATAGGGTACCTGTTAACTTCCACCAGCACAGGTACCGGGTAACTATGTCCACCAAGGCTTGGACAAATGGGAAGAAATCACCTAGTGTTTTGTCTTGGCTAGGATATGAACTTGAGACCTCGTGATTCTCGCACCACTTCATTGATCACTAGGCCACACCCTTGGGTGTGGATACAGAGGTTATTTCTAACCAATAACCCCAATTTTACTTTGTCTTAAGCGTATTTGATGACTGACTGCCTCAGAATTTCATCGTATGCTCACGTGGAACTGAAAAAACAAAAACATAAAAAAATAAACTGAAAATAGACAGGGTCGCCTGATTACTACTCCAACTTTCCAAGAGTCATTCTTCTGCTTTTACCTCATCAAAATTTTACTTCTTTTTGCATAACCAACTTGAAGAGAACAATGCCAGCCTATTCCCACATGTCTTAACAGTTCTTGGTTACTAGTATTATTTACAAAAGACTTCAACTTTATGAAGATACCAAACTTACTTAGTCTACAGAAAGCTGAAAAATTGCCCTTTTACTTAAAATCAAATTACACAAACCCAACCTTTAAACAAATCCAATCAAATGAACTAAGTGAAGGAACTGTAATCCATCATGTTCCTTAATAACCCTTACAACAACAACATACCCAGTGTAGTCTCACAAGTGGTGTCTGAGGAGGGTAGGACGTACACAAACCTTACCCCTACCATAGACCCTCCGCTCAAAAGAAAAGAAAAGGTTTTGAAACATGATATCAAGAATAATACGACAACAACATATCAAGATAGGAAGCAAATGGCGCAACAAATAGTAATACACATCGAAGAAAAGAAACTAAAAAGCGATTACTAACACTACTAGTAAGGAGAACACTCAGCTACCTACTAACCTTCTAGCCTAATCCTCGACCTCCACACCTTCCTATCTAGAGTCATGTCTTCATTAAAGACCAATGTAGATATAAAAAACTAATGAAAAAAGAAAATAAATTGCCTGTGAATATCATTCTCCAAAACAAACCAAACACCCAACTACACCAAGCACAAAATCTTGAAAAGCATAGAAAACTTAAAAACCAAAAATACACATATTCAACAGAAAATTTCCCAAAACCAAACAGAACCCAAACGAGCAAAAACCAAAAAAAAAAAAAAAAAAAAAAAAAAAAAAACAATTAACATAAAAGAAATGAAAAGAAAAAGAGAAAGTACCCAGCAATGAGTCGATAACCTTCTTCATATCTCTGTTGATGCCTACCCGTTCGAGCAACCAAATCAGACATTTGTATATACAAAAGTTATGCCTAAACCAGCTAAATGCAATGATACACAAAGCTTTTAATCATACTTGCATACAAACCCCTTCTTGAAAAATTAGCAAAAATGATTGGTTTTTATCCCTTCTGCATTGTAAAAATTCAACCTTTTTTCCCTTGATAAATAGCAAAAAGCCTTGTCCCCATTTTCTTGTTTTTGTCAAAAAAATAAAAATAGATGAGGAAAATGAGAGAGAAAAAGGGGAAAAGGCTATTAAAAGCAGCGCATAAATCGGAGCAACGTGGGACTCTGAGGTGGTCAGTCAGCCTTTTTTTTTTTTTTTTTGGCTATACAGTACCTTATTTTATTTTAATAGTAGTATTTTTATGGCATAATCCATAAACGGGCTCTTAAATTTGGCCGGTAAGTATGCCTTTTAAATTTGGGTGTGCACAAACACTATCTCAATTTGTCACCACTTTGCCGGTTGAACACTCCAACATATAAAATGATTATCTAGATACCTCTAAAATTTATGTGTCGCGTCATCATTTGTGTTCACTTGTTCAGTTTTATACAAGTTAAGGTGTCTACTTTTGCACATCCAAAGTTAAAGGGTATGTTTGTTAGCTAAAGTCAAGTTTGAGGACCTATTTATGTATTATACTTTTTTTTTTTACGAACACTGACTAAAATTTAATCTCCATTTATTAACCTATACAAATCTTTGTTACGTGGGTCTACATGAATTGTATACTCCATCCGTCCCAATTTATATGACAATTAACTTATTTGAGGAGTGGAACAACTTTTTATTTGATTACGATTTTCTTTAACTCTTTTCATATATTGTGAATTATTAATTATGCAGACGTATAGTATTTTTACGTAATTTTCATATATGTAAATTTTATATAACTACTTGAAGACCCTATGTTTGAAATTGAGTAAAAAAAAATTAGTTGACTCGCCAAATATGTTAACCCTCGAATAAATTGGGACGCAGGGAGTACATCTTTTAAGATAACTTCTTATATGTAATTAATTTTAGGTCTACTTTCTTCATTTATAATATAATCATTAATCGCGGTTACACACTTGTAGACGAATTCGACAAGACATTGAATATAATCAATCAAATCTATCTCAAATGATTTTCTCTCATATTATCCATACGAGTTACTCGTGTCTTGTGCAGATCGCAAAATGTGATCATTTATATGTTTGGTGAAAAATACGATAAACTCTTTTTCAGTATTTAGTCACAATTCTTGTTTGAGCTTGTACTATGCTTAATAACGTGCTTTGGCTTAACAAATCTCGAGCCTAATAACGTGTCTGCCATGTGCACTTGTGTTCAGCGACGAATCATGTATAAAAAATGGATCACGTAAACTCATGATCACCGAACTAAATTCGGTATATTATATATATAACCTTAAAATATATCTAATATTAATTGAAAGAACACATGGTCAAACTAGACCAAGTGGAGCACTAGTTAAGTGTTGAGTTTAATCCCTTAAGATGTGGGATCAAACCAATTTTGGATTCGCCTCTGCTTGTGATATGCTTTAGAAAACTCTTTGCTTTTCTATCTTATTCCGATGTGGATTCGCGTAAAGTGTCATGTGCACCTCTTCTTCGGGGGCATGCGAGCCTAGAAACTTATCGGTCCTTCTCTATGACCCGTCCTCGTCGATCCACCCTAGCTCTATCACCCCTACTCAGCATCAGTGTTGAGATTTGCCCCACCGAAAGAGTGTCAGGCTCTATTATCATGTGTAAACGGTTCAGATCCAACTGGCAAGGTATTATCCATTTTGACCCGACATCCTTTTAGATTACCTCAAGGCTTATGGGCCTCAAAGATTTGACTCCTTTTTTTTAACCCACATCTCAACAGTTGAATTCTGAACTCGCTTTTAACTTTCTCCTCTCATTTCGATGAGAGATTTACCTAAGGCAACTGTCACAACGAATCCCCTTTCGAGTTTAGGTGCTAGCACCCCTTTGAGCTGTGACAATTATATTCAAAACCAAAATAAAAAAAAAAGGAAAAATAACGAAAAATCGAAAAATTAATATATTTATATAATAGAAAAAATGTTAGGACAAATATGGACAAGTAATAATACTTAGGTTGTTGGTTTCTGTTAGTTGTCTCCTTCCTTACATCACACGTAGGAAGGAGAGAGAAAGAGAATCAGACAGTTAATGGATCAAGAAAAGTAAAACATAGTGATTCAATTTCTATCTCTCTGCATTTTTTTACCATAGTTAGTGTGATCCATAATTTCCAACCAAAAAAAGACAATCTTGTTGTCTTTTTCACTAGTATCCCATTTTAAAATATTCTTCAATGATGAAATCCATGTTGAAAAAAGATTCTTATTGATCCAAAAAAAGAAAAAAGTGTGATTATTATTGTTATTATCATGAAGGCATTGGAAGCAACTGTAAGAAAAACACAATTGGTAGCCAGGAAAAGAGCCCACACAATATTTGGCACATATGGACCAACAACACAAGTTGATGAAGCAGAGCTTAATAATAACAACAAAGAAAAAGAATTATTAGAAGATCATCAACAAGAAAATTATGATGAAGGTCCAATGAATGGTGAATTATACCATTTAGAAAAATTTCTTCCTAATGGAGATTATTATACTGGATATTGGGTTGATAATGTACCTCATGGACAAGGCAAATATTGGTGGACAGATGGATGTATGTATGTAGGTGATTGGCATAAAGGAAAAATGATGGGAAAAGGTATATTTAGTTGGCCTTCTGGTGCTATGTATGAAGGAAATTTCAAGAATGGTTATATGGATGGTGAAGGTACATATACAGCACCAAATGGTGATACATTTAGAGGTTCTTGGTTAATGGATTTGAAACATGGACATGGTGTTAAAGAATATGCAAATGGTGATTGTTATGATGGGGAATGGTGTAGAGGATTACAAGAAAAAAGTGGGAAGTATACTTGGAAGAATGGGAATTATTATGTAGGTGAGTGGCAAAATGGTAACATTTGTGGGAATGGGAAATTGTATTGGACTAACGGGAAAATGTATGAAGGGAATTGGGAAGATGGATTGCCTAAAGGAAAAGGTACATTTCATTGGGCTGATGGGAGTTATTATGTTGGGAATTGGAGTAGAGATCCAGATGAATTGAATGGGACTTTTTATCCATCTGAGTCATTATTAGAAAGGGGGAATTTTGAATGGGATCCTCAACAAGTTTTCAATGTTGATTTGATTGGATGCACAATTTCACCAAATGATAAAGTTTCAGCATTGCCTTCACAAAAGAAACTCGCGGTGAGGATATCGAAGAATGTGGATAATAACAACGTCGTTAATAGGACAAGGAGGATGTCGATAGACGGTTCAGTAGATAGTGAATTTAGTAGAATGCAGTTATCAGACGGAGTTGGAACAACAACTACTACTACAAGTATTTCTTGTTCGGATATCGAAGCGATGGTTAGTTTGCAGGAAGCTGATGGATATAAAAGTGGAAGCCCTATTAGGATTCCTAAGATTGTCAAAAGGCAAGGAATCACAATTTCTAAAGGGCATAAGAATTATGAGCTTATGCTCAATTTGCAGTTGGGAATCAGGTAGCTTAACTTTCTTCATGTACAGTTCAAGTTTCTCCGAAGGGTAGCCTTGGAGCAACGGTAAAGTTGTCTCCGCGTGACCTATAGGTCAGGGTTCTAGCTGTGAAATCAGCCAAGCCACTGATGGTTGCGTCAGGGTAGACTGCAAGGACCGCACCCCCTTGGGGTGCGGTCCTTCCCCGGACCATGCCTGAACGCGGGATACTTAGTGCACCGGGCTGCCTTTTTTAGAATCAGAGTTTCTTTATACCTTTTGGTACTTTTTGCTTAATCCTGAAAGAGTTTGAGTTATGTATGTGTATTGACCAGATTAAAAACATACCGTCAGAGTTTCTTTATACCTTTTGGTACTTTTTGCTTAATCCTGAAAGAGTTTGAGTTCTGTATGTGTATTGACCAGATTAAAAACATACAGTCAGGCCTCTCTATATCAACATTTCACTATTGCGATTGGTTTTCTTCGGAACCGACTTTCATATTATGTTATGTATGTTCTCTATACCAGCATCTCGCTATAGTAGCCAAAAAATATCTGAACAAACGACGCCGTTATAGAGAGGTTTGATTGTATTTTGCACAACAAATCACTTAAACTGCACTAGTAGGTAACTTCATATAATAAACATTTATTAGCATGTAGCCTGGGAAAAAATGGTGAATGACCTGCTATAACAGACTAAATTACGCTGATGATGTAAAAATTCTTTTTACAGTCGGTCGGTGTATATAACTTAACGAAAACATGAAAGCTTTCAGTCATCTTGCATATTTTCTCGGCTGAGAGGAGTATTTTTTTTTTCTTTGTTTATGGTACCTTGTAATGTGAATAACCATATAGGCATACAGTACAAAAGCTTGGCCCTCCTCCAACACTTGATCTCGAGCCATCGGCTTTTGATCCGAAAGAGAAGTACTGGACAAGATTTCCACCTGAAGGATCTAAGAGTACGCCGCGCCATCAGTCTTGTGAGTTCAGATGGAAAGATTATTGCCCGAAAGTTTTCAGGTATTGCCTCATTATGCAATGTTGTCAACTTCTTCAGCATACTTTTATGTGAAATCGAAATAATTAGATGTTATATTGGACATGATATTGTCCAGGGCTTTGAGGACGTTGTTCAAGGTGGATGCAACCGAGTATATGTTGTCTATTTGTGGCCCCCTTAGAGAGCTAAGTTCTCCTGGAAAAAGTGGAAGCTTCTTTTACTTGACAAATGATGATAGATACATGATCAAGACAATGAAAAAGGCAGAAGTAAAGGTGAGATCTATAAACCTTTTCCATAATGTATGTGTTTCATTGCAATGAAATATGGTTCAAAGTTGTGGTACTTGACATCAGAAGCGATGTAGCAACCAATGGACTGCTAGCGGTTGAACTCAAAAGGGGGTTTCGTGAAACTTTGCTTTAGGAAAATCCTACCTCGAAATATCGGGGAAAATTTAGGGGCCATAAAAAGGTAAGTTCTAGATTCAACTGTCAATGCGCCTTTTGGATTAAAGCCCAAGGAGACAGAACCGTGAGGCCCAAAGGTTGGCTCAGAGCACACAATCTTGAGCCATTACATTTACAAGCGAATCAAGAAGAGTTAATCGGATCGCTCTTTATATATGTGTCCTTTTTTTTCTTTCTCTCACACACAGTCCAAGAAATCATCATGTATGCGGCATAATTTGAATCCTGAAATGAAGTCATTATTTCTTCCTTCTGATTCTTACCAATGAATGGTCATTAGGTACTTCTAAGGATGCTCAATGCCTATTATAACCATTTTCGTGCTTTCGAGAACACCCTCGTGACTAGGTACTATGGCCTGCATTGCCTCAAGCTAAATGGACCAGCTCAAAAGAAGGTATATTTACATATAATGCATTGAAATTAAACACAAGTTATTCACTATAAAAACTTGAAATATGTTCAATGGTTTAGGTCCGGTTCGTGATCATTGGGAATCTCTTCTGCACCAATTACACTATTCATAGACGGTTCGACTTGAAAGGATCAACTTTTGGCAGGATAACAGATAAGCCAGAATCAGAAATTGATACAACAACTACTCTTAAGGATCTTGATCTCAACTTCATATTCAGGTTACAAAAGTCATGGTTTGAAGAATTCCGGAGGTAACATTTGTTTTCTCGCGTTAATTCTCTATTATTCCACTTATAGTTTTGGTTGTGTTCAATTGATCCCGCCACTTTTGGCTTATACCATAATCTCAAATAACTCAAATTATTGAATTTATTAAGTTTAAATCCTTAATCTGCCTTTAGCTCGGATATTTCTTTGATTTTGCAGGCAAGTTGATAGGGATTGTGAGCTCTTGGAACAGGAAAGAGTGATGGACTACAGTCTTTTAGTTGGTGTTCATTTTAGGGAAGGAAATGCTACTGGATATCAAACTCCTTCTGGCTGTAAGACGCCTATTGGTTCGTGCTAATCTTATAACACTTGCATTTACATTTGTCAATGAAACGACAACAACAACAACTAAGCCACAGTCCCAAACAAGTTGGGGGTAGGCTACATTTGTCAATCATAGCAGAAATTATTTTCTAGCTTTTAGTAAACCTTCTCTTCACTCTTTTGGACAACTCGTGTCTTTTAATGTTATATGCTAATTAACTTTCCTCATAATCAAGGCTCAAACGTTATTGTAAGAAAACAAGAAAGCATCATTTTTCCTAATGTTTGCAGAAAATGGAACCACAGAAGTTGAACCAGTTCATCGGTTTTCTCGATCAGATGTGGATCTATTACTTCTTAATGCAGCAGGGTAAGTTTTTCATCTGCTAAGTATGCAATCTTCCCGAAAAGTAAACTAGACATTTACTCTTCACGTGGTAACCGGATTAGGATTTAAAATTAGCTTAATTTAACTATTCTAAGTGTTCATTCACACAGATTTTTATGCCTTTTTATGGTGTTCAAATTAGTACTTCTGCATATATCCTACTTCACCTTATTGTGCTAAACCATACTGAAGATAACTTAATTCATTTTAAGGTTTAATTTTCTTAATCTTAATCAGACACCACTACAGTAGAGAAGAGCTTTTACACTTTCAGGTTACTAGTAATTGTACATAATAAGTGAGATTAGTAACCTAAAGTAAAGCAGGTAACTGCTATAACATGTTAAAATTAGTGTATAAATTATTAGTGTCAATGTAAATAAGTTAGATTCTATCAAATAACTGTAACATCGCATTAAGATTTAAATTGATTTTTTCTACTTTAATGGCTTCATCTCTTCTAAGTATCTTTCGTCAAGACCTGAGCTACAAGCTTGTCTACGAGTACGGCAGAGCCCAGTAGCTTTGGTCCAAACTCTGTATTTGTGTTTAAAAATCCACTTAATATGTATAGATAATTTATTCATAACCCATTAAGCTGCCTCTTCTAGAACTCTAAATTCATAAACTCAAATTCTTGCTCCGCCTCTGCTTTTCACTATCAAAAAAGTGCAACTTATTTAATGCTTGAGTAATGCAGGTTGACTAGCACAAGTTTGGGAGTAAACATGCCTGCAAGAGTTGAAAGGACATTCAGGAAAAATGACTTGGACTTTCAGCTAGTCGGAGAACCAACAGGGGAGTTGTACGATGTGACATTGTTTTTCGGAATAATAGACATACTTCAAGACTATGACATTACCAAAAAGCTTGAACATGCTTACAAGTCCATCCAATGCGATCCAAATTCTATCTCAGCAGTTGATCCAATGGCATACTCAAGGCGTTTTCGCGATTACATATTCAAAGTTTTTGTAGAGGACAATTAATAAGGACTATCATTTTTGTAAGTCTGCAGTTCTTTTTTTGTGAATTTGATGGGAGGAACTCAAGCTGCAAGGAGAAATGCTTGTGAAGGACTCCCAACAAATTTTGCCGTTGAAGCTTAGAAGAACTTATGCTTCATGGAACTTTTGTCTTAACATTTTGAAGTTTTTTGTTAAATTTATAGATATATACTATTTTGATAGCAATTGTATAGAAAAAGTTGTAAACGGAGTGATTGGTTCATGAACAGATTTTGTTCCAATTGCCAACTAACCTAAGCCCCTTTAACTTTCTGGGTTCTTTTGTTTCAATGTAGTTCATGAACAGATTTTGTTTTTGTCTTTCTCTTTTTTATTTTTTGGTTTCCTACCTGGTGTCCGGCATCGTCATTAGGACCCCAGCAAATTTGTGTCACGTATTCCTGAACCCGAGACCTCTGGTTAAGGTCATCCATCTCACCACAACCCTTGATGGTGTGTGTTTGTCCTTATTCTTCGATGAAGTGTGAACAAGAACACTGTAGAGAATGATTATTTGCCAATTAGCAGCAAGCTGTGGTTATATTTCCTTTGCAATTTAGGTACCTCTACGTACTTGCAATGTTCAAAGTGTCTCTTACAAATTTTGTCCCAAATGAAGTTCATCTTACAAAAAAAAGAAAAAAATTATACCACATTTTCCCTTTAAGTTTGGCCTAAAGAGCAAGTTAGAATTGTTTCGATACAAGTATGATACTTCACTTAATCATCCATATTCAGAAATGAATACTGATCACATTCAAAGTAAAAGGTGCAAATATCAAAGTTCATGAAGTTCCTTCGAACCATACCTTTGTTACAGTTTACAGAAATTTTACAGTTCTGATTTTGTCTGGTATTAACATTTATCAACTAGGATTCTATCTCAAACTAGCTGAAGTCAATTATATGAATTCTGTGTCTATTCCTTCTGTACATCAGGGATCGTTTGAGGAAGTCAGTTACATGAATCCTGTGTCTATTCCCGGCTATACAGCATCGTTTGGTTACAAGGACTAGGATACTAATCCCAATATGAAATTTAGGATTACATTTATCCATTATTCTGTTGTTGACATTAGCTAAAACCAGTATAAAATTTATCCATCCCCTATAGGATGTGGGATTATAATGCTGTGATTACAATCCCGGTATATCCCTGTTCTGAACCAAACAACAATGAATTGTTGAAAACTGGGAAATGTAGACCCTCAATTTCCTCTTTTACTTTTAACATTCTAGGTATAAATAAATATAAAGGGTGATGACATTTGTAATAGCAAGATTTATCAGGCACCATGTCACACCAAAACAAGTTATGCTTCAATCGAATACCAGCATCACGATGACAACATTATTAATAATCCAACCACAGAAACTGTAACAGTAACAAAACGCACCACTGGTCCAACAAAACAAACATAACAGGATAATTGTCACTACTAGGACAATACCATCAAACGAAAAGGGTTGAGATAGCCAAAGGCTATACTTATTTTAAACTAACCACCACAAAGTACTCCAACGATAACAAATCCTTCTTCATGATCTTATGCAGAATACTTTTAGAACTTCACAAGGCAGATACGGAACTGCCAAGATATCTACCTTAAACGTGTATTGTAGAAAGTTGCTCATAATGACATGTAGCAGAACTTATTTGTCGAGATCATTAATAAACCAGGTAGATTTACTGTGGCTTCTGCTCCAACCAGCTATCCACCAAATTCTGATCCCTCGGCCGCACAATTATCAATCAAACCAAGACAAGGTTCATAATTTCAAAGCACCCAAATTCCTGCACCTACTGACCTCGGTCTCTACTCAACCAGTTTGAATAGCTCGGCACAAGCTGCATCAAAACCCACAACTGTACATAAGATGATAGCAGAAAAATTTACAACATTGGTAAGCACAGGTGAATTAACATAATAATCATCCAGCAAATTAACATTGATCGCCTTGAGGCATTCAAAAGGAAGGAAAAAGTTTGAGCAGCTTTACGTTGGAATTAGGCAGTTAAAAATAAGACGGGTGACGCATATTAATGGAAGCCCTATTACTTTGTTCCCAATTCCTCAAAGTTCAGAAGTAAAGAAATGCAGGCATCCGGATCCAACTCTTCATTACCCAGACTCGCAAAGGAATAACAGAAAACTGCTACCAGTAACCGGGCCGGTGTGAGACCACCAAGACATGGTGTGGAGTAAGTCATAGAAGAAAGGAAAGGGGAGGGAGGGGTTTCCAACAGAGATCTGTCCAGAAAGAACCAATCTCCTGCTTGTCTGAGTATTTCCCGCTTAATAAAGAAAGAAAAATGAACAGGGGAGACAGAGAGAGAGAAGAAAAAAATGAAGCCATTAGGTTATGAGTGACCGTGGCCCATACTTCCTAATCGCTCAGGACATGCAGCTAATTGATAGCTGGAACTTCTTCGTTCGCATGGAAAGTTGGCTGGAGGACTGTCTCATCTATGATTGTTCTGGACTAAGAATAATACTCACCACGGCAAACAGTTGTCAGAAGGGGGAGAGAAACAAGGAGAGAAGGCAGCAGGCAATACCTGCTGAACAGCTAGTGCCTGCAACAATCCAAGACCATCCATGCTGCAACAAAAACATAATAACCTTGACCATACTGCAATATGATGGTTGAACTTTGTAGCAACGGGCTAGTGATCATTCTCCCCAGTAATTTGTTAACCTGTACAGCATTTGAAACACAACTGAGAGAATGTATATTGTGGCATATTGTAGAACACTTTAACTCGTTTCAAGTAACTTTATGATTAAGAAGAACAAGCAAGATGCATTTCTCACCATCTAGTCTCCCTATCCATGTCACACAAAGAAACGATCTTGCCACAGGGACTGTCCTTGATACTGCTGAGGCAGTGCAACAGATTGTTGGTTTGCTTTCTGGATATCTGACTGCATGTGCAGAGAGGGCACCTGTTTCCCAGGGAAAGGAAAGCTAATCCCGGCTATGCTACTGTTGCTCACAGAGTGATATGTTTGTGTTGAATGATTGTCCGTGTTATTGTAACCAATGCTCTGATGTGTTGAAGGTAACTGATATCCATTCAACCAGCTATAATCATCCATACGAGGAATGGGGTTATTTTCATTCTTTAAGGTCAAGGCAGATGAAGAGTCATCTACTTTGGAAGCAACAGAACCAAACCCTGGAGGTGGACCCAGATGTCTAACTGGTCGGCTCACTGGATTTTTCTTCATTCCTGTTGAGATAACTGGTGAAGATTTCATGCTATCGGAACCAGCTATTGAAGGTGTAAATGAACTGAAGGTAGATGATATAGCAGCCTCTGGAACCTGGAAGTGAATATTATTTGCAGTGCTGAACTTCACAGACTGGGGTAAAGGAACTGAATATGCTGCAGGTGGCATCATTTCTGGATGATTTAGCAACTCAGCTTCTGTTGTAAAACCATTTCCCATCAAGTTCAAGCCCCCCAATCCATTCATGACAGCACCTTGCTCTACAGACCACATTGAAGTACTTGGTTGGATTGGCTGCACATATTGGGTATTGGTATGGGAAATGCTTGTTGGCAGCCTTGTAGCACTCCAAGCATTCTGCAACCTCAACCCATCAAGTGCAGACGGAAATGGCCCCATCTCACAACACTTATCAACAAACGCCATGCTAGCACCAGGAGGAGCATTGGCAGCACTAATACCAGATACAGGAACCGCTGAAGTCATTGTATTTGAAGAGATGCCATTCGCTTTTTCCATAACTGGTGGCTTAAAAACAATAACTTCGTCTTCTTCCTCACATTCAACATACAATTGCTGCTTTGGCAGCGGATCTCCCACAGTCAACTGTCCAACATCTGGACTTTCCAGTCCAATACCACTTAATTTGGCAACTTCCATGGAGCCATTAAGTTGATAATCATCAGAAGTTTGGGGCTCAACACCGATGATAAATTTCTTTCCCCTGGTGTCGAAATATATTCCCTCTTCTCCAACCCTGACCACATTAGCAAGAGCCTTTCCAGCCGCTATCATCCTCTGAAGACGTGCCTTCTTCTCTTTACTTCCACTATCACCACCAAAAGAATGTTTTCTTGAGAAGTCAAGGATGAGCTGTGCCGGAAGAAGAGGAACAAACCCTCTAAGTTCAAAGTCTTCCGGCAATGCAAGACGATTACCACTCTCACCTTCATCATACCTGCTCATATTGAAAAAACATGTTTCATCTTCATCGACAAACTTAGACCCAGTCGACAATAGCTTATTAAAGAAAGTGATGCAGGTCTTCCAGAAAAAAGATCTAGCCCTTGCTTGTTTTTCCTCTGATTCATTACCAAGTGCAATATCTTGATGGCACGCCAACCATTCTACAAAAACCAAGATACCAGGCAATAAGAAGCTTGACGAGGGATCATTTAGTTGGATACATCTCTCAACCACATGACCCATGAACTCAAAGGCAGCAGTAAATGCCTTCTGTAGAAGAACTGATCTCTGTAGAATCTCAGCATATGACTGATTATCACTTTCCTTAATCACATTATGGATGGTGAATATTAAGATGGCCACGAGCCTGACAATTGCCAGTCTGCAGTCCGTAGCATCTGAACCAAAACTATACTTCTCATCAGACCCAGATGAGAGAAGCTCAAGCAGATCATTCTTAACAATTGACAGCACTTCTTCAAAGGTCTCCAAGCTGAGAAAAGATGATAAGAAGTTAGCGTCACACTTGGTTATATTGTGGCCAAATAACATATATTCATTAGACAGGAACATACCTGGTGCGTGTGAAGAGAATACCATTCAACCGAACAAACCCTGTGCTGAAGGTTTTGAAGATTTCAGATATACTTGAACCTTTTTCCTTCGCTACACTTGCTTCAACCTTTTCATCTTTTTGAGACTGCCTTATTTCACTTTTACCTCGTCCTTTACCCGTTGTTCGTGAAGGAGCTGCCTTGATAGACGAAGCCTTAGCATCCCCTGGTAGCTGGGAGTAACACTGACGATTCTGCCATAAAGAGAAATCAGTTAACACTAAGATCATCCACATAGCCCATTGCAACAACTGAAACAGTCCAAACGGAAAGAAAAAATGCCCAGAAAACTTTAACATGAAAGAGTGGGCAGAATACAAGATAATCACGTCTAGATCACTCCTTGACCAACCAAAAACAGACGGAAATCGAAATTCCACACTCACAGCAACTGAAAAGATGGAAATCAAAGTTCCACTACAAGATCTCGAGAACTTCCTACAACTGGTATTTAGGTGTCTATTTTGCTTTAAGAAAAGCAGTTCACCATGATATTGTTTAACATATGCTACACCTATGTTTTATATCGTTCTTTTTTCTAGATAATAATTCATATTTCTTTTTTATTTTACCAAACCGTGAAAGTATGTTTTATCACACTCTAAAGATTATCTAACAAGTAAACTCTTCAAAGTTTGATTATCTAACAAGTAAACTCTATCAAAGATGAAACTATCACAAGTGTGGATTTGACCATCTGAGGTTCGAAACATCCTTAGTTCCTTGATTCATTCCGCAGGCGAAAAATCCATACTTTGGAAATAAAATTATTTGGTTTTGCCAATTTGTGCTTTTGCTCTAACCAAAGCTATTGCGATGTCTCCATATAATTTTTTCCAAGATAACAAACGTCGAGAAGAGAGAGAAGAAGGAGATCTGGTTTTTTTTTGGGGGGGAGGGGGCTCAATGAATTGCTTACCTTCTCAAATGCAATGATCAGGTTGTCCCTTGCAGTCGTAAAAGGATTCTCAATAGCAAGACTACGAAAATAGCGATAGATCGCCACCAACTCATCACTGGAATAGGAAGCCAGTATTGCAAGCTGGGAAAACAACACAATCAGCAATTTTTACAAATATAAACAACAAGATTTTAAATGTTGCATAGAAAGATTAATCAATGATCATTTTCTCTCCCCCCCCCCCCCCCCCCAAAAAAAAAGGGCAAGTACGGATATCTAAATGATCGCAGAAGTAAAAATAAAGATACCTGATGATGAGGATTGCCGCTTGAGGGCCACAGTGAAGAAGCTTGCAGGTAATAACTTGATGCTGCCGCAAGGTCACGAGCTTTAGAGTCACCCTCACCATATAAGCCTCTGTACCGAGCAAGATCACCCAGATAAATCAAACAACGATGGCAGGATATCAATCCTTTCTTCACCTCAATAGATTTATTAACATCATTTGAAGAAGGAATCTGATTCCCTGGATCATCAGAGAAAGCTCCTAGTGGCAGGCCATACTTTGCCCTGATCTTCACCATCAAATCATGATAAAAGCCAGTTGCTTCTGAGAGAAAAGTCTTGAACTGCGTGCGGATCTTTGTGATGCTATCTGGCCCGTTGCGAGGCGGACCTTTCCCAGTCTGAGAAGTAGTTGATCCATTTGAAGCTATTGCAGCATTAAAGCGTCCACGCAGTTCCTCAATTCTTCTATAATGCAACTGCCACAAGGCATACTCTATTTCATGTTGTTCAGAAAAAGCGTGATCCTCGAGGATGATAGCTTCATAGTTTTCACGCATTTGTTGCCATGCGTTTGGGTCAGAAGGAACTCTAGCTTGTACTGCTTTCCTACGCTTGTTCTCCAACTCCACATTCTTAACAAAATCAGTAAAAAACGTCAGTCACATGTTCCAAACAAGCAGGTACGTATTACAATCTCTAAGCATTAAACGAATACAACTCAATGAACTTATTGGACCTGTACATACAGCAATACGTTGTGCAGGTCAATAGAAGTATTTCTAACTAAACTATGTATGTAGGTCTGTAATATAAATCACTATATGGTTATTTATGATGAAGAATCACTCTAAATATCCATAATTCAAATGGCAAAGCAATGAGGCGATACAGCAAATACCGACCTTGTTGAAGAGCCGCTGAACACGTTCCCGTGGCGAATGATCTAAACTGTTATCCATCTGAATGGCCCTTATTCATCAAGCTATTCAGTCTGCAGCACCAGAGCACAATCAGATATCAAAACAGGGAAAATATGAAATAAAAGAGGAAAAATAGAAATGCAATCATTTACGCATAAAAGAAGGATACATTGCACAAGCGAAAATAGAACTCGGAAGTGAATCTAGGCGAATGCACATTGCAGAAAGGGTTTCAAAATTGTTAGGAATTGGTTTTTCTTCCTAATCTAGATAATGAAAAGGCAGATTAACCCTCAGCAAACTAATACTGATATTAATACCCATAACAGACCATCCACGTACCCACCGCAATTAATGTCTTCTTCAAAAGGAAGAAAAAAATGAAAAATATTCTCCGAGTAGATACAAAACCACAATGCTAAATATCCATACACTAGCTGAAAGCCTACGACATCCACGTGCAAGCCCCCAAAACCCTTTTCTCAAGTTCACTTCGAACTCCTAATCTAGAAACTAGCTCCTCTCGAATAAGTTGAAAGATACACGTTCATATACATATATTAAAATCCACAAAAAGAATCATCCATAAACAAAAAGATGGAAATGTACTAGTCAACTTCACCAACCAGTTTTTTTTTCGTCTTTTATTTTTCTTTTGTGGGTGTGTGTCTGGGTGTGGGGGGTGTCTCGCTTTGGTGAAACGGGCTCAACAGGTGCCAAAAGGATATAGAGGATGAGGCAAAATAGTAGTAGTTGATGTTAACTACCTTCCTCTCTTCATATATTTTTATTTTCTAACGAGAAATCGCCCAACGGCCAACGGCACACCCCTCTACCCTTCTCTACTTAAATGGTAGGCTTTTTTGTGCCTAACCCACACATCATCTGTTCCAAATACACCCGCGTAAGCCATTCGTTTACTTGATTTTACTAAGATTTCATCAACAATATAGCCAAAAAAATAAAATCTAACACAAGTAGCCAATAAACCCAATAATATTACAGCAAAATACAAAACCTCTAATTTACCTGACAAAAACTGAAATAGAGATCAAATTTCAACTCAGACTCTTAACATAACCAAAACAAAAGTCAAACACAACAAGTCAATAACCCAATAATATTACAACAAACGAAAAAAACCTAAAAAAATCCGTCAACGCTAATTTACACAACAAAAAAAATCGAAACAGAGATCAAATTTCCAATCAATTAGCAATTCGATCATAAAAATTACCAAAATCAACAAATATGAAACGGAAATTTCAAAAAACTCACCAAAATTTCCCAAAGCAGATCCAGGGAAATCAACAGATCTCCCCCGGTTCTTTCAATTTACAATAATACCCCTATCTATTTATGGAGATGTATATACGTATATATGGCTATAAAGATGAAGAGAGAAAAAGGCTAGGGTTTCGTAATTTTAGGGCTATTTTGGAAAGCCAATAGATGAAGAATGAATGAGGAGGAATAGGAGGAGAAGTAGAAGAGACTTTTTATTTTTATTGTGAAAATCGTTTTATGAGTCTTTTCTCGGTAACGCCGTCTCTATGACTCTATCCTTAGCCCAATTTCGACTTTATTTGGTATTTAAATAAATATTATCTAGATTACATCTATTTGGTATGTTCACTAATTTTCACAAGCTTAATTGGATTAGAAAAAGGGAGGGGATTATTTTTTCTTTCCCTAGGTTCATTCATTATGAACAAAAAGTGATTGGTTGATTAGTGAGGTTTTAAAATTGTTATAAAATTCATGATCGGCTATTTCATTTTTGCTTTCAGCAAGTAGGCGATGCTAATCTATGTTTCTTTTTTGTCTTTCAGTTGGATACAATTGCTTAGATGTGTGTGAAAGTTTCGAGATGACTTGCAGAATAAATACTATCTAGGTTTGTCTTGTCTCTTAAACAAACGATTCATTTATTGATGGGTGAATGATGGGGATTGAACTCGCTCTGGTTTCAGAATCCACTGCCTTGTTCAACCCCTACCCGCAAGTTCAAGTAATCTATCTACGATCAGATCCTTCTATTGACCCGTTCGCTTTGCGTTTAACTTTGAGAACCCAATTGTTCCCAATAGCTCTATGCTGGGAGGAAGGTCAAGCAGATCCCAAATTTTGCTGGTTCTCATGGACTTTAATACTTCTTTTATTGCTTTCATCCACTCATCTTTTTCAGGACTCTTTAAAGCCTCAGTCACAGAAATACCAAGAAAACGTAATCTTCAATCCTATAAGCACTTTTAGGTATACTTTTTGTGGTACTCTTACATAGC
The DNA here is from genome assembly GCF_019175385.1 of Lycium barbarum. Taxonomy (NCBI): domain Eukaryota; kingdom Viridiplantae; phylum Streptophyta; class Magnoliopsida; order Solanales; family Solanaceae; genus Lycium; species Lycium barbarum. The sequence continues at coordinate 128,800,905 of NC_083344.1, forward strand.
TGAAACTCAGATTAATCAACAAGATTTCGGGATTGAGAACTCCCACTCCCACTCGAATCAAGCATAAAATCTTGATCAATTTGATTATTAAATGTGTCAGAAGACATTAGGTGACTATCTGAATTCAACATTTCATAAAGAAGCACTCCTTTCTGTACTTCGCCCTTCTTTGGAAAATTATTTTCCACAAATGTGACGTCCCGTGATTCAATTTCAGTACCACTTCCATTATCTAATTCACCAATGAACACATACCATTTGGAGCGTTTTGAGTATCTTATAAAGATATATTTCTTGCCTTTTGGATCTAGTTTACCAAACTTGTTAAAATGATCGTTTACATATTCAGCACAACCCTAGGTCGCAGATCATTCAAGTTTGGTTTCTGACCAGTCCATAGCTCATAAGGAGTGGAAAACTGATTTAGAAGGCATTTTCTTCAATATATAGGCTGCAGTTACTAACACATCTCTCCTAAAAGAGGTAGGTAAATTTGTCTGCGCCATCATGGGCCTTGTCACGTCCAATAGTGTCCTATTCCTTCTTTTTTTTACACCATCTTGTTGAGGTGTGTAAGGAATAATTAATTATCTGGCACTGCCCTTTTCATTACATAATTCATCAAATTGTCTTGATCGATATTCACATCTTCTAATTGATTCTCAACTTCATTCATATATCTTCTAAAGCATTCAAGTGCTTCAGATTCATGAGAAACCAAATAGATATAATCAAAGTGCGTGAAATCAACGACAAACATAATGAAAAGAAACACAACAGACCTAGCCTTCATATTTGTGAATTACAGACGTCTGAATGGATTACTCGCAATAAGAAGGCAGCTCTCTTAGCCTTCCCAAATGGTTTATATGTAATCTTTCCGACAAGATAATGTTCACAAGTGGCATGTCTATTTTGGAGAAAGAACCCAAGTGTCCTTTCTTAGCCAACCAATTCATTTTATCTTGCCCAATATGACCAATCTTGCATGCTATGTAATAAATGTCACGTAATAACAACAACATCTTTATTACTCGAATAGCATGTCATAATATATTAGTCCACATAATAGTCACAAGTGAAAGGATTAAAATTTACACTAAGAAATCATCATAAAGGTGTCCAGAACCATAGAAGACATTTTTTAGAGTAATTTTCACAACATTATTGTTGAAGAGAAACCTAATACAAGAAGAAAAAATGTTGGCAGTGGCAGAACTGCACTTACTTTTATCTTTCTTCTTGTAATGCCACTTTTCCTTGTTGGAATTCATTAAGTTTCTTTCCATGGAGGATCCACCTCCGATCTCCTTGACCCTTTACTAAATTTCTTGCGCTTGAAGCTTGAAAAGTTCTTACCACTTGATTTTCCACATAATTGGTTTCGTAGCACCTGCTCATCTTCAAGCTCAACATGATAGGCAACATCGACAAATGTTTTGATGCTATCATTGTGGGTCAAGTTAACCTTTAAATTCTCAAATATGAAAAGAGACCGGATCACTGCCTGACCTTACTCCTCATCCAATAGAACATGAACAACACTTTTAAGTTGAGCATTCATTTCAGACATCACCCTTTTGATGTTGCTTGACACGATGAGAAATTCACTTCTTCTACGTGCCAAATTTAATTGTCAACTGTCTGAGGCGAGTCAAAATGGTACTGCCATATATATCTCATAAGTGTGCCTATATGGCAAGAGCAGTAAAATGTATTCACATCATAGATGAGATTATTAACAACTTAACTCACAATATTTCCACAGGTAGTGAAGTCTTTCTTCTTCTACTCTTTGTAAATGTCAAGATCTCTCCTATGCTAGGCAGTGTTACCCTCCTTTGGGTAACACATCACAAAGTTTATACTCTTTATAGTATCTTGCTTTTTCAGTACAAACCATATCTTACGGCTTCATGTATCATGATTTTCGCCATTCGAGTTATCACCCTTATTCAGATCAGCAATTATACCTTTTTAAGCCATATGAGAAACAATTATGCAAGTAAGACTCATCAATTATGCATGTCATATACACGCTCAAGCAAATCAATTCCCATAATGACTTCACATTTAGTGTAGAATCGAAAGGTCTTTTAATTTCCAATCATCACTTACTATCCAAATGATTAATCAAAAATGAAAATCATTTCTTAGTATGTATCAAATTACTTTCTTGACTAAAATCACACAGATTCTTAAAGTCGTAACCTCTTACAATATTTTGTTGTACATAGTAGAGAGTAGAAATTATAACAGAAGAGACAAACAACACATTCATTTTAAAAAAATAGTTTATAACCCTTTCAGCCAAAGTCTTAGCGAGCTTGCCTTTAGGAGAAGGGTTCTAAAGTGAGGCAATTGACATGTCATTTCTAAAGTGTGGCAATTGACATGTCATTAGAAGCAAAGATTTCAATTTAAGCTTCTATGTCCTTTTCTCCTCCTACTTGACTTCAAGTGCAAGAGTATATACCAAATAACACTAATTTGGACCACACTCATGATAAATATTATCCAATATTTTTCCCCCAATACTCAAGGAGAGAATCCCTCAATATGGACAAAATGACCCAAACTTCAATTTACCATAATTCATAGAGGCCATTTTCAAATTCTTAGAACCTAGTATTTTCTTCTCACTTTCCTTCACCAGCTATTCACCTCTAAAGATTCTTTGTACCACCCTCAGAACTTTAAGCCCAACGGGTTCAGAATCGAAATCATTACTGATAATAGTTCTCTGACGACATACTCTTCTACGTTATCCTTTTGCTCGACTTTCAGTACTACTTCCACTTAGACTAATTCGAACTTGTTCACGTCCAATAATTTCGGAGAATAAGGAATAACTAGATTGGTCTTCATAACCATTCAATGTGATAACATATTCACAGTTACTCATAGAAGAAAAATTAATCATAAAGGGCATATGCTATTTATTAATATTCCACCCTTTAGGATAGCTAATTTATCAATAAAAGAGCGTCTAAGACTTGACTTAATTTCTTTACTTAAAGAAACCAAAAATTGATCAGGACATGGAAGAGAACGACCACACCAATATAGTCTTTGTTGTCAATATTGATTCACACATCGAAAGAGAAAAAAAAATATCTGAGGCACATAATCAAAAGACAAAATAAACCATTCAATAACAAGATATGCAACCATGTCTACAATGGCTTACTCTTGTTCTTCACTGAATTAATATCACTGAGATTTGATGCATAAACTATAAGGAAAAGTGAACGACTTTATAATAGTCTATGTGTTGGACTAAGTCAGAATCATCACAAAAAGAAAGAAAAAAGAATATGTGGAAACCAACTCAAGAGTTTCCTTCAAAAATGATTCACGTGGGAATTTCCAATCCCCATATTATCTCTTTTCTAGTTTATTTTTTTTCTTTCTAGTATGACATCGATTCTCCTTTTATAAAGAATCAAACTTGTCTTCTAATTGAAATATGCAACTAGTAAATTCTAACCCATAAGATTTAAAAGAAAATTATGTAAACATTAACTTTGGCAAAACTGCTACTTGGACAAGATTATAAGAAAGAGAAATCATCACAAACTAGAAGAAGTCCTCAAGCAGCACCACTACTGCCGTTACTTACTAGCGATTAGGTTAAACTTTTAAACTGTTTTCATCTCATAACCTTGATGTCACAAATTTGCGGCATATAGTAAATACGGAAACTTCCACATTGATTTTTTTTCCCACATAACACTGCAAAAACAAAGCATGAGTTTCGTCAAAAGTTGGCAAGTTGAGAATATGATAACTTGTACTATTGGGTGAGATTAGGGGCTCCACATGCTAAGCAAGTAATGATATGAAGCATTTGAATTGTATGATGGTCTCTTGTTTGTTTGATAATTGAAGAGACATTACTCTAAGCTTTTATAGTGCTTCGAATCGCCGGTTTCTCAGTTTGTTTGTTTGTTTGAGAATCTATATTTTAATATAATCTATACATACACACATGAAAAAGTTAGTGTCATATTTTTTCTTCGTATTTATTATTTATATGATAGTATTTGCACAAGACATAAAGCTATTATTTATGTTAGTAAAAGTTAAATCAAGTTAATAAGATGTTAGTTATGTGTTTGCGATACATTACCTTAGATCTTATTGTAAGAAATTTTGTTTACTAATATGATGATTTGAGTAGTTTAATTCAAATTCTAAAATATATCAATTGTTAAAAAGAAGACAATATTTATTTCCTTCTTTTTTTTTTAAAGAGTTTGTATTTTTATACACTAATTAAGCAAAAATAAAATTTTAGATCCACTATTAATAAACTTATCTATATGGTCCAATTATTCATAATTTTTTCATCCACTTTCCTAAAGAGTCATTTTTATACTTCAAAAAAATAACTTTCTACGCTTCTTAACTGAAAATATATGTTATTAAATTATTATTGGAAAGATATAAAAAAATTTAATCATGATTTACTTAAAAGAAAAGTAAGTCAGTTAATATAATTGAAAAATCCTGCCCAATAGAGAATACATTTCACTATCTTCTGTAACCTGTTGAAATGTCTCTAACACCTATCTCATAAGAAAATCAACTTAATGTTAGGGTAAATACTTACTCATACTGTGTGTTACACTAAATTAATGCAACTTACTATACTGAAGTGATTTGAGGAAGTGAATACATGCGTGATTTGAGGTTGAAGTTGAAGTTTTGTTTGGACATGTATTTGAATTTCTTAAGTTGCATTTTTTTATCATAAACATGAAAACCCTACAAGCTGTGAAAACTATCAAAACTTCTCCAATTCTTATACAATCTTAACCAGTGAGCAAACCATAGTTCATAACAAAATTAATACGCTGCTAGAAGACATTTCTAAAGAATACAACATCTATTGATCAAACTTTAGTTCAATAAAAGAAAAATTGAAGATGAGTTGTAGTAACTACTCTTTAATGTAATCCTTTCACACAGTACGGACAATCTCTAGTATGAATTTCCAATTAGATGATCGAGAAAACGAACAAATGTTGTTACTTTGAGTCAAGTTTTACATTTAAAAAAAATGTTAACCAACTTATGGATTTTTTTTTAAATATAAAATTATGGGTCGAGTTTTACATTTAAAAAAAATTGGAATCTCAAATTCCACTTTTTGGAGAATTTGGTATTTGAAATCATGATATGAAGTTGAAGTTGAAATTTTGTGCAAATTTCATAAACAAATGCCGGTTTGAAATCATAATTTCAAATCGCATGGCCAAACGCCTGTATAGATTAATGAATCACGGCTAAATGATAATCATGCCACACGTGTATTCAAATACATATTACACATGATTTGATGTAAATATACGGTATGGGTAAATTTTTATTCTTGTGTCTGACCTAAATTTTGCCCAATAAACTTTCTTAAATTTTTTAATAAATGTTTTATTAAACAGATCAAAAGTTTAAAATAATCTGTTATAACATCATATTTCCTCAATTTATACAAGTTTGTAGGCCCCCCAAATTATCTGATTTTTCAGGTCGGTAAGTAACAGAAAAACTACACCTCATTCCTTGTTTATCGTGTCACGCGGTCTAGCATGTGACATTCACGTGTACTCCTCTCTGTCATTGTTTCATACCCAATTTTTATTATCTTTTTGTTTCTTGCTGTGGTAACCATATATTTTGATCTCCTTTAAGTATTCAAGTATCTGAAATTTAATGTTTTGATTAATTTGCATACACATAAAATAAATACTACTTTCTCTTTTAAATTGTTTGGCTTGATTTGGAGTATGAGGATTAAACTAATTAATGTTTGGTATCAATTTATCATAGAATTGTTAAATTTTTTGAAATAAAATTTATATATTTAAAAACTACATAAAAGTATTATAAGTCATAATAGTTAACAATTCAAAATATTAGAAGATATTTAAAAATTATGGTCAAATAAAATATTCCTTGATTGTCCAAATAGTAATTAAGACGAACAAATTGAAACGGAGGGATCATGCGATAAAAATTCTCTACCAAATTCTCTTTTACTCGAAATATTCAACTCACAACATTTATTAATAATGAAAAAATTCAATTATTTTACTATTTCAGTCACACTGTGAGTTCCATTAAACACTAAGGGGTCGTTTGATTCAAAAACAAATTACGCTGGGATAAGTTATGCTAGATTAATTACCTTGGGATGAATTATGCTGGGATTAGTTATTCTGGAATTATTTTTTATTGACTGTTTGGTATGTTGGACTAAAAGTATTACACATTGGATAATTTCTAAAAAGAAGAGGTTTCTTTCTTATCTCGGGATAACTTATCCTGGGATAGCTTATTCCATCCTATGGCAGGTATGAGTTATCCCAGTATTATTTTTACTCATGGGATAACTTATCTCATGATTACTAACCAAACAAGGGATACAAAATTGCTAAATTCTTATCTCATGACTACTTATATTTATCTTTCGCACCAAACGAAGGAGTTGTATGATTCGGATGTAAGTTATGCGGGATTAATAATGTAAGTAACTAGTTATGCAGAAATTAATAATGCATTGTAATACGAAGATTATTTCTTGTTGAACGTTTAATTTGATATATTACATATTAGTATACGACATGTAATTCAGAATATTATTTACTTTTTAAATAAAAATATCCTTTTACTATTATGAGGGTTACGCATTCTTATTTTACATTCGGGAAAAGCAAACTATTAATTTGATTTGTTTAGAATTTTGCCTAAACTATGTCGACTACTCACTACAGTATATCCAATTGTTATCCAAAATTATTTTCCATTCCCATCTGGTCCAACATTGGACACGTTGCCACAAATTTAGTTTCTTTGGCATCCAAGTAATCAGTTAACACAGTTCTACAAAAAGGTCGACAAGTACCTTAAGCTTAGCCACCTGTTACATTTCATTTGTGCCAGTTTTCAAACCTTTTTCTTCTTCTTCTTCCTTCATTTGCACCTTTTTACTTACTTTAGTCTCCATTGAAGAAAAACAAAGCACCTTTTTTTATATTCCCAATTTCCAATCTTAGTTCCAATTTAAAATCTCTCAAATTCAAATAAATCAAGAATTACAAATACTAGAGTAAAAAATCCATGGCAAAAATGTTGAGTAAGGCAGTATGCTTCCAATCACCTTTGAGTTTTGGTGATATTCATCATCATCATCACCATTATAATCAACATGGGGTTTGTGCTTTTCCCATGAAATTTAAAAATCCAAATTCAGTTGGTTTTTCATTATCAACAAGTAATGATTTCTTTGGTGGTAATATTTCTCAAAGAGGACACTTAAGTTTTTCCAAGTTCAATAAGAGAAATAACAAATATACAGCTGCCAGTGCTCAGGTTTCTTTCTATTTTCTGTTTTATTATTATTTTTTATGCTTTGTTTCTTGAGTAATTTTAACGTACTCAGTTCATGTTCTCATATGCTTACAACTTTCTAGTTTGATCGTAGTGGTTGAATCCCATAATTTCAATAATACAAGTTTCCTTATGTGAATTTTTGTTGCTCCAATTTGGGGTTAAGGATATTTTTGGAATTATCAGTCAATAAGCATGTAAAAGTTTCAGTTTTTTCCATGATCTTGTGTTAAATAGTCTAGTTTGGGGCCAGTGGTGAGTCAAGGATTTAAACTATGTTGGTTCTACTTTAAGGTTCTTAGCATCAAAATTATATTTTACTAAAAGTTATGGGTTCAGACCTGCTATTTATTGTAATTTTAGTGAATTATTATACAAATTTATGCTCTGCATCTCAGGTACCGGGTTCAGATGAACCTAGTGCTATAAGGCTGCATCCGCCTCTGTGAATAGGGCCAAGATTTTCTGGTCCAATTTAGCGCATGATTGGTTAATGTTGCTCAATATGATTAGTTTTATTTACTAAGCACTTTCAGGATTAGTGGTTACTGTAGAAAAAGACAGTGTGCCGTTATAATAATAGCCATGTGATATGATGAAACTAATTTCTAGTAATCCCTTATCTGAATTACCGGAAACAACTATGGTAATCCAAATGAAAGAATCGGGAAATTGACATAAATAGCCGCCGTCCAAAAAAAAAAAAAAAAACTGGCAGATGTATAATATACATATAATATATGGATATGTTATGTATATTGGCTAGCTGATGTAAACATTTTTGGCTGAGCAGCCGAATGTGTAACTGCCCCTTTTATAATATTAAGTAACCTGGCATGAATGGCCATTTTGGGCAATGCATTTCAATTCTGCCATTTGTAATACTAAGTTGTTGTTTGCATAAGTTGGATCTCCATATGATCCTTTTCTTTTTAAAATTTGGCAGGCTTGAGTCTATAGATTATGAAAGGTTCAACTTTTTTCATCGTGCGCTAAATATGCATAAAACAGATGAGCATTGGAATCAGGAACGCTCCAAAATGGTGGGAGAAAGGGCTTCAACGTAACATGAAAGAGGTGACTGGCGCCCAAGACCTTGTTGACTCCCTTTTAAGCGCCGGGGATAAACTAGTGGTTGTTGATTTCTTTTCCCCTGGCTGTGGAGGATGCAAAGCCCTTCATCCAAAGGTAATAGATTTTTGTTGTCTGAACTGTTTGTTATGTGTGGTTAAAGTGAAATAGTGCTGCGCCTTTGTTTTCTGTCCGTTTCAGTAAGATATGATTAATGTTCCTTAATCATGGTAAAATTGGAAAATGCAGATATGTCAGTTAGCAGAGATGAATGCGGATGTGCAGTTTTTTCATGTGAACTATGAGGAACTCAAGTCGATGTGTTACTCACTGAATGTACATGTTCTCCCATTTTTCCGTTTCTATAGAGGGGCTGAAGGTCGTCTTTGTAGCTTTAGCTGTACCAATGCCACGGTTAGTTTTCATCTACCTTTACCTGCTTCGTTTTTCTTTTGATACAGCAATCTACTGCACTTCTGTTGGTAATGCTTTTCTTCCATGTCATTCTTGAGATGCACCTAAAATATTTAGGATTGTTATTGGATCACAGTTGTGTAATCTGAAATCTGCATTTTCTGCAATATCTCCCTTTGAATTAATTTAGTCTTTTTTCATCTTGATGACTAAGAATTCAAGATGTCTTCAACATGATGAATGCGTTCTTTTGCTTCTTGTGTTTTATGGCGCTTCCTTCTTGGCCTAGATGTTTGATATTCTTAACGCCATAGGAAATTAATGCATTTTACTGATTCCTTTTGTTATAAAATGATAATCCTCTTTTGGAATGGTATTCTAACACTAACCGCGATATTGTGGTGCAGATAAAAAAATTCAGGGATGCATTGACAAAGTATGGCGCAGATTGTTGCAGCCTTGGACCAGTTAAAGGGCTTGAGGAGAAAGAGCTACTTGCACTAGCAGCAAACAAGGACCTATCTTTTGCATACACACCAAAGACAGAAGAACCAGTACCTGTTCTTGCCTTACAAGAAGATATGGTGATAAAAACAAGCACTTCATCTCATCCAAATACATTTCCCCCTTTACCACTTCCCCTCCCTCTTCCTCTCGCATCAACTTCACATAAGGCCAAAAGCAACTCGATGAGTGAAGTTTGCTAAGAAAATAGACCTTGGCCTAACTCAACCTCAAAAACTAGCTCATAAAGGGAAAATTGTTCAAGACCATAGCAGGAGACAACTCCACTCCCTCCACCAATGGTGGTCCGTCATTGGGTGAAACCAAGAATATGGATGGACCTAGCTCTAATATCGTGTTTAGAAAATGGACATCATACTTGATTGAACCCTAAAATCTAGCTCATGAGGTGAGATCTCTCAAGGCTATAAAAACATGAGTGTCCAATCAACTAATACAGGACATTCTAACAAAGTTCTTGCCACTTTGAGGATGGTTTTGAGAATCACCAGTAAACTGTGTCATAGAGGTGATATACGTAGAGCTAGGTTGTGTTTTCTTATGTACATAATGCAGTAGAAAAGGATTGAAGATGCCATGTATTACAGTATATTGTATCTGGTTGTTCTACATATTTTCTATATCTGGCTTTTCAATTGGCTGGAGCAACAGACTGGAGTTCTGGCTTTGTCCCTTTTTTTTTATTTGAAGGATAGGCCAAATGAGTGCAATCCCTAGTGATATGTTTTAGTTTTTACTACTTGCTTCTGAACTCTCTTGAATCTTGATGATCAAAGTATAAAGTTTGTAATTTACACTTGAAAAGTATTTATGTGTACCCATTCTAAGTTATATCCTTCCTCTTTTATTTTCCTTTGTTCCAACTTAGCGGCAAAATTCCTTACCTGAAAAAGTAAATAGTAGAGTTTTTGATGCAGAGCCTAACAAACAGGTCATCATAATTGCCAAAAGATACAATCACCAGCCAGTAAGAGCATGTCCAATACAATTAGATGTCCACAAATGCAAAAGTAAATAATAATAGGCAATGGCTTTCGAATTACAAGTTACTCATATAAGAAATACAACTACAAATATTGTATCAAAGGCTACAATATATCAGCAGCCCATCATCTTGACAGTGATTACGTTCAGAGAGACATAATAGCAACTGCGCACACAATCCGCTTCCTGGAAAGAGATGAATCTTTTATCGGAGACCTCGATAAAACAGTATTGAAGCAACTCCAATTATTGCTTGGGATCGAAGCAGTCTGAATCACCAAAAAGGCCCCTATTTCCACAGGCTTTTGCAATGATTTGCATCTGTCAAAGCTTCAAACTCAATTTCCAATTCCTCTGCTAGGGCAAAGCAAAGAGCAGATTCCATGACCATGGCATCCAATAGCTACACTGTGTCCCAATGAAAAACGGATAACCCAAAAAGACATCAAAAGTTGGACACATTAAGGCAGAATCAACCGAGAAACAGCCATTGTCTCTTCCAACTTGTACTACTAATTAGAAAGTGGATGAAAAGCAAAAAATTAGCTAGAGTTATGACACAGTTCCAACCCCGCCTCCACGACACATGCATATCCCCAATATAGGAGACTGTCCTAGAGCTGTCCAATACATGCAATTGTATTAAGACTGTTAAGTTATCATCTTTCATATCTTTAAATCATGTTTCGTGCTGCACAACTTGAAAGTGATACATCTAAGACACAAATTAACACAACATTGCATAGATTTCATAAGTTTTTACCAGCAGACAGGTAGCATGGTGCTAAATGATTTACTCACCACGCTGTTTAAAACTGGCAAAAATATCTATATATGCTTCCGAAACAGGAACATCCCCACAAAATTAAGAGGTGCTCGCAAGTAAGAAACAACTCTACCACTAAATCACCTAGATAACAGTCATTAGGAGATGCAGAAGCATCTAAAACTTCAAGTTAACCTGGCATCAATCTGAAGTAAAACTGATTTAATGCCGATCTGAATACAAAAGGAACAAAATACTCTGATATTATAGCAGTATATGAATCACAGATCCAAACAGAACCACAAACATGAAGGTATTTGAAGCATGAACCGTGTGCACATATGGAAAATAATTTAACTACGTGAGTTAGCATGAAACAGTCTACGTTCTTCAATAATTTGAAACAACTAGCACATAAAAATAATTTTTTTAAAAATAAATCTGGATCTGCTAGAACATTTATTAGCATGAAACCATCCATGTTCTCCAATAATTTGAAACAAGAATACTTCAAATGCAAACACTAGTATAACAAATAAATAAAAATGCATGAACTTGAGCAAACAGCACATAAAAATGAAAACTTTTTTCAAATCTGGATCTGCCTCTGAACTTAGAACAGCTATTAGAATAAAACTATATATTTTCTTTTATAGTACGAAAAAAGAATACTTCAAATGCAAATACTAGTATAACAAATAAATAAAAATGCATGAACTTGAGCAAACAGCACATAAAAATGAAAACTTTTTTTCAAATCTGAATCTGCCTCTGAACTTAAAAGACCTATTAGCATGCAATAGTCTATGCTCTTCAATAATTTGAAACAAGAACACTTAAAATGCAAATACTAGTATAACCAATCAATTAAAAAAAATGCAACTCGAGCAAATTGGCACATAAAAATAAAAACTTTTTTGAAATCTGGGTCTGCCTCTAAACTTAGAACATCTATTATTAAAGTAAAAAATGCACGAACTTGAGCAAATAAATCAACAAAAATGCATGAACTAGAGAGCAAATAACACATAAAATGCAAATACTTTTATAATAATATATCTACCAAATAATAAGAACTTGTTTTTGTGGGGGTATTATTGTAAAGTCCGCAGAAACCCTCATCGCCCCGATTTATCGATAGGCTCAGATAGCAGACAGTCTTCATCGCAGTAAAGCAGGGCAAAAGGGGTAACGGAAATTTGGAAGGCAGAGAAAGAGATTAACGGAGCCGCCATTAAACCCTAAATTAATAGGGCGGTAACTCCTCTCTAACTGCACCGGTAATATTTCCGTTACCGTCTTCGCCGCTACCCACTGCTCAGATAAGATCAAGTAGTTTGAGGTTAAAGGCTAGCCCCAGCCTTGTCTTAAGTACTAGTAGTTTTTGTGAAACCTAAATGAGATGTAAGAGTTCCAGTGTGAAGTTCCTAGTATACCCCCCGTAAAGTGGTCAATATGAGAGGGGGGAAAAAAGAACCGAAATTGACCACTACTATTTTTTTATTTTTTTTTAACAAAAGCTCAAAATAATTCTATTTCTTTTCCATGGTACAATAATAACCCACATTCTTTGCTAAAACGGTACAATTTCAGTCCTAATACTACTACTACAACAACAGCAGCAGCATAAGCGACTACAGTGGGACATAGAAAAATATATTTGTGCTGCTTTAATCATACTTTGGATCTTGAGTTTTGGCATATTCGATAGCTTTGTTAGATGAAATTTACTTTGCAATGTATTCGTATAAGATGCTCAACTTATTCTACCATAACTTAATTTATTAATTACCAACCCGCCATCATAAGCTAATTTCATTGTAATCGTTTTATGTGTGGAAATCAAAGTATGCTGAAATGGCTTTGCAATTTGAGGTTTAATGGATTATCATTAGTATTGAAGATTTCTTTGATAATCTTCTAAAAAACTAGCATTCATGACATTTTCATAAATTTTTCCGCACAGCATTTTTTTTTGAGCTACTTAAAATTTATTTATAGTTAGTATAATGGCAAATAAACAAAGAAAAAAAACTTCTATGGCAATTGAAACACATTTATTATGGTGTTCTTTGACAGAAACACATGGTATAAAATGATGCACATCGCTCGTAAAAATAAAATACGAGATTTGCATAAAAGCAAAAATGAAGTTATGGGTCTCGAGGAAAATGTACGAGACACTGGTGATGTTTAATTTATGTTTAAAAACCTGTTATAATTTGTTTCCACAGAAAGTGAAACCCCATTTCAAGTACTATGAATTGTAAATGGATTATGTGAAAGAAACAAGATTAATTTGAAGAAGAATCAAAACATAATTAATTTAATTTCGGGACCACAACCAATTTGAGAAAGAGTTGAAATAGAATCAATATAAATTCAAGATCTCATCAAAACACATAATTTCTTACCTCATGTCTACTTTCGCGAAAAATTACCAATTAAATAGTGGAGTTTTCTTCAAAGAGTTCAAATATATTTGACTATCTTTTTGTACTATATTTCTGTTCCGGGAGGGGGGGGGGGGGGGGGGGTAGTTATGTCAATCTAACATAGCAAAAAAACAGCTTTAAATAGAACATTGAAAATAACGTATCGTCACTCAAACCCTAATTCTCTCTCTCTCTGAAGGTCAGATGGGGCTTTTAATTAAAGGTGACAAAAAGGTTTGAAAATTGAGTTGGGTAACTCTAGTTTTTTTAATTGAGTATGGATGATAAACTTTGGATTAGTGATTAGGGAGTTTTGACTTGCCCCAACGTTATATTTTTAACACTTTGACCCCAAACTTTATTTTTTACACTTTGCCCCCAAGTTTTGTTTTTAATACTTTGACCCAACCCATATAAACCCTACAAAGCAAAAAAAAAAGGCGCCAATTTTTCATTTTGCCTGTGCCGTTTCCACCGTTTTTGGCTTTTCTTTTTTGCTTCGTTTCTTCTTCTTCTTGCTGTTTCTTCTTGCTCCTTCTTATTCTGTTGGTTTCTTCTTCTTCTTCGTCCATTGTTTTGTCTTCTTCTTCTTCTTCTTCTTTTTCTTCTTCTTCTTCTTCTTCGTCCGCCATTGTTGCTCAAGAAAGAAAAAACAAGACCACCCGATTTTCTAATTTTTTGACTGGATTTCGTTCGTGTAGTACTGGAATTCTGAGAATTACTTCATAAGTGTTTTCCTCTCATTTCGTTGTTCTGCTTTTTTCTTCTTCGTCCGCCATTGTTACTCAAGAAAGAAAAAAACGAGACCACCCGATTTTGTAATTTTTTTGACTGGATTTTGTTCTTGTAGCTCTAGGAATTACTTCATAAGTGTTTTCCGCTCATTTGGTAAGTAAAACAATGCTGTTTTATTTCAATTTTTCATTTGGGTATAAATCTACTGATTTTCCAACAACTTATAATAGCTGTTGTAATTGTTGCAACAGATGATGTGGTTATTGCAACTTCTACAATAGATTATGTAGTTGTTGTAATTGTTGCTACCATTGCTAAATACGTTATTGTATAAATAACCTGCAACAACTGAGTAAGTTGTTGATAAGATTCCAAATGGAAACTCTAGAAATTCAAAAAGGAATTAAAAAGCAAGGAATTAAGATAAAAGCAAGACCCAATTAGTAAAGGAATTATAGGCAAATCTAGGTATGTTAAACCTAAATCCTCCTAATTGATTCCTACTAATGAACCTATACTAATTGATAATCAACAAGGAAGACTCAATGAATCCACAAATGAGCAATTCAATGTAGAAAATCAAGGACAAGAGTTTTAGATTGCCAACCAAAGATCCACACAACTAGTCACTAAGATAATCTCTAATTAACTAACTAAACAAACTATCACTCATAAGAGGTTTTTCTTCAATAATCAAGCTAAAAACTAATGAAATGACTAAGGCAACTATATATAGTCTTGTCTTTTACAACTAAGGCCCAAAAGTGACCTTTTGCAAAATTAGCCACAAGTTGGCCGAAAATAGCCAACATTGGCTCTTCATTGGCCATTTGCACTTCTAGCCACTTTTTATGGCTTCCCTTCTTATTCCTTCATCTTCAACATCCTCCCAAGCAATCATCCACACGTTATACACTCTTGAGAGGTGTTCTTCAAGCACCTCCAATGCCCCTCTCTTCATAAACATCACTTGCAAGTCTTGGAGTTCCTTGGCTTGGCTACGAGTGAATGGCCTTGAAGGAGTGGTGCCCGTTGGTATCGTATCATCCTCCCCTTCTTGGAGAAGATTCGCCCTCGAATCTAAAGGCTCACCTACAACACAAGAAGATAGATCACTTACATTGAAAACATTATGCACATTATACTCACTTGGCAAGTTGATCTTGTAGGCATCGTCATTAATCTTCTCAAGGACTTTGAAAGGGCCATCTCCTCTTGGGCTCAACTTTCCCTTCCTCAATTGAGGGAATCTTTCCTTCCGGAAGTGAACCCAAACCCAATCATCGGGTTGGAATTCCACTTTCTTTCTTCCATGGTTTTGCCTTTTTTCTACCTTAGTATTGATCTTCTCTATGCTTTCCTTCACTTTGGCATGAACCTTCACCATTTCAGACGCCTTTTGTTTTGCATCTAAACTCACAACAACATCACTAGACAAAAGGGTTAAGGTTAAAGGAACCAAGGGGTTAAAACCATAACAAACTTCAAATGGAGTCATGCCAATAGAGGAATGGAGGGACCGATTATAAGCAAATTCAATCAAAGGCAAACAATCCTCCCAAGAAGTGGGTTTTCCTCTAATCATACAGCTAAGCATGCTCCCAAGAGTCCTATTCACTACTTCGGTTTGACCATCTGTTTGAGGGCGGCAAGAAGTAAAGAACATGAGCTTGGTGCCAAGTGTACCCCATAGACTCTTCCAAAAATGGCTAAGAAACTTGGAGTCCCTATTACTAACAATAGTGTGAGGCACTCCATGCAATTTAAGCACATGATTCACAAATAAAGAAGCAACATGAGATGCATTATCACATTTATGGCATGGTATAAAATGAGACATTTTTGAGAACCTATCTACCACAACAAAGATGCTATCATGCCCCCTTTTGGTTCTTGGAAGACCCAACACAAAATCCATAGAAATGTCAATCCAAGGACCAATAGGAGTGGGAAGGGGAGTATACATACCTTGAGGACGAGTCTTTGATTTTGCTTGCTTGCACTCCAAGCATTGTCCACAAAGCTTCTCCACATCATTCTTCATTTTGGGCCAATAGAATTGTTCATTGAGGATGTCAAGTGTTTTGGAAACTCCAAAGTGCCCCATCATTCCACCACTATGAGCTTCTTTGACAAAAAGCTCTCTCCATGAACTCATAGGAACACACACCCTACCATATTTGAACAAGAACCCCTCAACAAGTTGGTAGCGGTCAACTCTCTTCCCTTAAGTCAACTCCTCACAAAGTTCTTTGAAATTGGGATCTTGAGAATAGAACCCCTTGAGGCTTTTAAATCCCATCATTCTAGAAGTCATAGTATTTAGCAAAACATACCTTCTAGACAAAGCATCTGCCATGACATTTTCCTTACCCTTCTTATAATGGATCACATAAGGAAATGCTTCAATAAGTTCAACCCATTTTGCATGTCTCTTGTTGAGTTTGGATTGACTCTTCAAATGCTTCAAGGACTCATGATCCGAACGAATCACAAATTCTTTGTGCCACAAATAATGTTGCCAATGGGTCAATACCCTCACAAGTGCATACAACTCCTTGTCATAAGTAGAGTAATTCAAAGAAGCCCCCTTTAGCTTTTCACTAAAGTAAGCCAATGGCTTGCCCTCTTGCATCAATACTCCACCTATACCAACCCCGGAAGCATCACACTCAACTTCAAATGTCTTCTCAAAATTTGGCAATTGCAACAATGGTGACAAAATCAACATGGACTTCAACTCTTGAAAAGCCTTCTCTTGCTCATCTCCCCAAACAAAAGGAACTTCCTTTTTGATCAATTCGGTTAAAGGAGAGGCAACAATACTAAATCCCTTCACAAATCGCCTATAGAAACTTGCCAACCCATGGAAACTCCTCACATCGATTGTATTTTTAGGAGTTAGCCAAGTTTCAATGGACTCCATCTTTTCTTCATCAACCTCCACACCATTCACACTCACAACAAAACCCAAGAATATCACTTTTCAACCCCAAAGGAACACTTCTTGAGATTAGCAAACAACTTTCCACGCAATAAGACATCAAACACTTGTCTCAAATGGACTACATGCTCCTCCATTGTTTTACTATACATAAGAATGTCATCAAAACAGACAACCACAAATTTATTAATAAAGGGCTTCAAGACATGATTCAACGGTGAATAACAAAGCAAAATTGCGGTTTTCAACGTAAAAATTATAGAGATTAAAGTAGAATTAACTAAATAGCCACACACCCAACCATGTAATATTAGTAAATAGGTACTCTCTGTATAACCATGTAATATTAGTGTATAATTTATATATATCATTTGGAAAAAGCAAAGAACAAACTCAGCTAACTATCTGTAAAGATTCCACGATTAGATGATGCAAAAACAATGTAACGGCAAGGATCATATTGTAATCCATTTATCATATTCATTTCATTTGGTAATCTCTGCCACCCCATTTTAAACTCTGACTATTTCTTTTGTCCAGCCAATGCACCAAAACTCGACAATAATTTAGTGACCAACACATTTGATGCTTCACAATGGGCAATGTATGTATCCGGAGTTATGCAAGATAGTTACCGTACATATTAGCCGATCATAGCATTCAACATACACGGAAAGCACTTTAAGCTCCAACGTTTACAAGGAGATCATGAAGATAATATTATGTAGCAGAACATCAAAATCCTATATTAAGTCTTAACAGCACCCTACAGCAATCATAGGTGGTGTTCTGCCTAGGTAAATTCCCGAATACGAAAGATTATACAGGGCTGGTCCAACTCCTGGCTGCTCATAAGTTCTCTCCAAAGCACACAAAAATCCAATTCACCTACATTACACAAGTGTATTAGAATTAGCAAGAAATAAGGGACATCAGACAAGTAAAAGCACAATAATTGTGGGAACACCAATGTGCCCAAACTCGTGGCCAATCAGAAATAAATTAAGAATGTGCACAGCCACCCAAAAGCTGCATTTCAAGAAGGAAAGCACAAAAAAAGAAAGAAGAGGAAATGGAATGTTTCTGTATGCGGACAGAAATAGCCTCTTCACAGAAATGTGGTTTATGTCCATGCTTCCCTAATCCCCTTACCCTGCTCTACCAGGGGAGCATTTTGGGTAAGCTCTCTTAGTAATTCACGAATATTCTGTACCACCTTCTGTCTCCATATTTCATTAGCTGAACTTGGAGGAACATGCAGATTTTAATCCTATAGTTGTTTCCTAGTCCCTACCATTGAGCTTCCTATCATTTGTATTACAGAAATTACTCTACATATATTATATCTCATTTAGTATGGTCCGCATTGTTCATCAAATACCAATACCTCTTTCTGTCTCCATATACCTAGCTTGTTAAAAGAACATGAAGCTTCTCTTGCTATCATTTCCTGCAATTAATTTTCCCATCATATTATTCAATTCCCACTCGACGATAGCTAGCTCACCCTCTCATTTCCAGAAAAACCATTATTTAAATGCTAAAAGTTAATCCTTTTTGAAGTTCCAAGTTTTTGTTTATAAAATATTGAAAAATATGACATTAATGAGTTCAACAAACTTTACTTCGCTTTTACCTTTTTTCGTACCAAACACTTGATTGCATAATTGCAGGTTATTAAAATGGACTGATGAAATGAACTAGCTCCAAATTCAACACAAATTACTTCAACCACCATCAAAACACAAGCAATGTCAAAGATCCAGCAATACCTCTACTTGGGATTTCGAAGGACAATGATCACAGAATCTCCCCGAAGGAACATCTTGCTAATAAACCTATCTTTGTTAACAGGATTAGCCTTCTTTTTTCCTTTTCCAGTCTTGGGCACCTGAAGAATAAACATAAACAACTTTGGTAACTGGAGCCTATGCAAGTAACAAATCCAAGACACAATACACATCGTCCCAAAAAATCGATTTAAGAAAATCAAGAACAAACAAACCTCAGTCCACATTTCTCTAACATTTTCAAGCACCATGTTGCAGTGACGATCAAACGCCCTCACACGACCAAGAAGTTTCCTGTTGTTTCTACAGTTGATGAGCACCTAGAACAGCCAGAAGAAAATAATCTGTAAGATAACATGCATAAAGATAAAGATGATGCCCTTCCACATATAAAACTGAAGCTTGCATCTAGTTCTACAGTATTGAATCTAAGATAAATGAGAAAGTATACCGGCATGACTGTGGAAAGCACATGGTCAACATAAGCAAGGTTCCAGAACAGATTTAGTCAATCTTCTTATAATTAGCATTAACAAATAAGCACGACATAAACAAAGACATCATCATAGATGCTTAAAGTCTATCAAATACCTGTGTGTTATTCTTAACACTCATCATCAGGACGGAAAGTGGGCCAGTATTGAACTCCTCTTCCTCATTTTTCCCCTGCAAGAAAAAGATCCATTAGTGAAAACAGGACATCTATCATAAAATCTGATAAGCAAGTCAGATTCACTGGAGACTGATGAGGCCCAATCCTCTATCACACCAAATAGAAGGGCATACACTCTTACTCTCTGTGCTTAAGCTGGATAATCTAACAATTAAAATTTTGAAGCTAAGCACTTACACATCTGGAAGGCGAACAAGAAGCAAGACTCACACGGAAAATGAACAATTATGAATAAACATACCAAGAAGAAAAGAAGAACTGAAAATAGGATGTCTGTTAAGGGAAAACTACACAGTTTAGACCTAGTTTCTACGTTATCCAAAGTGAAAACATGAGAAAATACTGTCACAACACTTGCATGGAGGTGGGAGCAACACAAGTGTAGAAAGTTAAGCCTTCTAATTTAACCAACCATTTTTATACTCGGAAGTTCTAAGTTTTACAAAAATTCGGTCCTAGCTATATTGTTTTTTTGAAGTTCTAATTGATTTTGTCAGCTGTTTTGTGAGTGGTGAACTCAACAAACTTAACCAAAGACTTGTCAACAGTCAATGTAAAGTGTTGGAAAAAAAACTACAGATCAAACTATCTCAAACAATTTCTTGTTCTTACTTTAAAAGGGAGGTATAGCCTATTCTCATTTTTTATCAGGAAAAGAATACAACCTATTCTCATTTTAATAAAATAAAAGACGTCTGCCTAGAAAATTATTAGATGTAATGTGTAAAGCAGGGATGACGGTAACCAACAAAAGAAATCTAATCAATACATGGCACTAAGGTGAACAGGAAGGAAAAGGAAGTACTAAGTAGTAGGGCTGTACAAAGAAAACCGACAAACCGCACCAAACCGACAAACCGAACCAAACCGGAAAAAAAAAACCCGAGTAGTGGTTTGTTTGGTTTGGTTTTAACTAAAAAAAGTCAAACCGAGACCAAACCGATCCGGTTATATATATACAATTTATAAATATATTTTTTTTTTTTGATTAAGCACCGGGTGTCCAGGTCTCTTTGAGCCCCGACTAATCCCGGTGGTGCACAGGCCCTCGGCAAGGAGTTTCCCGCAAGTGCACCACGGGTAATTCAGGGTTTTACCCCAGTCCGATGGCCCTCAGAAATTGTTTACACCCAGTGGGTTTCGAACTTGAGACCTTGAAAGGAAGCACCCCAAGGCTCAAGCCAATTACCACCAGGCCAACCCCTCAGGGTTATAAATATTTTTATACATATATAATTTATAAATATGTATGTAACTTTATCACTTTTAAGCATTGATTAGTCAGCTTCGTTCGTGATGCAATCCATTTAAGAATTGGTACCACATCCGATTGTATAATTAATTCTTTTTTGGCAATTAAAAGAGACTTTTTCATTACAAATAGCTAATGTTGTCCAATGTCAAAACACTACTATGGCACAACAGCCTAGCAGTTATCAAAACTAGCCTTTATCACATTAAAACAACTCAAACAATAAACAAAACTAGTAGACTAAGGGTAGAAAATCAGCTCATCCAATCTTTTTGTGAGTGTTGTCCACTGGGAACCTCTAACAAACACCTCTTATATGATCCTCCTTGTAAGTATTTGTGGTGTATAATGAATTGTTAACGCTAAGTTTGAGTTATAATCTTTTTGTTCATTTAGCGATAGGCTTTTTAAGTAAATGTTTAAACGCTAACAAAAACTCATTTTACGGAACAATATTGAAGTTGTTTGTTACTACATTCTGTTTGATTGTTATAGTTATACATCAAATGCATCATGCATGTTCTATACTTATTTGATTCAATTATTACGAATTTTTTATTTAATGAGTCAATGAATTCACCACACATTTTTCATTTTACATTTTTAGAAATAGAAGGGTAAGATGCTTATTTTTGGTCAAGCAAATGCCATTATAAGATGCTTCGTATCGAACCAAAAAAAAAACCCGAAAAAACCCGACTAACCTGAAAAATCCGAGAGTGAAAAATCCGATTTTTGTTGGTTTGGTTTGGTTTATCGATTTAAAAACCCGATACAATTGGTTTGGTTTGGTATTTGAAAAATCCAAACCAACCGGTCCATGTTCACCACTACTAAGCAGTAGACAAGCCCTAAAAAACAAAATAGTTCACAACACGGACATAAGCCAATGAAAAAATAAACAACTAGAGCTGTGTATAAGCAAAACACTTGCAAAGTAAGCTGACTTACAGGGGCATCCTCTTCCATTGGCCGACTGCAAAAGAGCAAAAAAAGACAAGGAAAACAAAAATAATTAGGAACCTCCACTTGCTAATGCTTGATTAACACAAAAAATCAGCAGGAATAGAAAACAAATCAGGAATCGAAAAAAAACATGAGACAATGACCAGGTTTTTTTCTAATTTCTATATCCTACAGCCTAGTTATCCTTTTATTCTAGCCAAAAGAAGGGTTCTATCACATGTAGGGATGGCAATTGGGGCAGGGCAACCCTTGACCCGCTAAGATTTTGACCCCCCCTGCCCCGTTTAGTACTTTTTAAAGATGCCCTGCCCCGTTTAGTCTTTTTCATATGTTTTCTTTATTTTCAATTTGTACTATTCTGTTCAATTTTTAAAGTGATTAAATAGCGTCGCTAATTTGCCAATATTAACGAAACCTTGACATTTATGTGATATGTACCATTGACAAAATCAAGACACTATAGAACCACATTACTATGCATGCAGGGAACAGACACAGTAAAATATGTTCCAACGTTAAATGGACACATCTATAATATCGTTTGGATTCAATAGATTTGATAGGTTTTAATTTAACTAATCCAAGTTGAGTACAAATGGCATTAATGAGTTTGTAAACTAAACCAAAGGAAGGAACTGAATGTATCCACAAATGTTCCGTCACTAGTTACTTAAAAGTTCTCCTAATTTTACAATCTTCTGACATCATATTATTGCAAGGATGCAAAATGTGAATTATAGATAATCTATTAATTTCAGCTAGCCATTCAGCAGACGAGAATAATTTATCATTGTGACTACCTAACACAACTGATTAACTACATCTATCCTCAGAACAAAGAATGATTTCTATAAGGAATATCAAGAAAAGAACCAAAGGAAAAACAAAGACCCACACAAAATTATGAACTGAAACATTCTGCTTCTCAGATACCCATACTTGCAAAGAAGAAGAGGATTTGACAGAAAACAATCAAACAGTAAAAGGAAGTTGCAATTTATTTTCAATCTATGAGTAAAAGAATATAAGAGTCAAAGTTGGTTGCATGGTGCTCTTGTAAAATCTATGCATCTTTGGAGTTCAAAGCTATTTGCAAACACTGTGTTTCACCATTTGATCCACCACCTAAGTTGCGCGGACTCTTCACTTTCGTTGCCCCACCCGTGTCGGATTCTCCAAAAATGCACTACTTTTGGAGTATCCGACACGCACCCGACGATATTTTTGAAGAGTCCGTGCAACATAGTCCACCACCTCCCCTGCCCTTCTATGGATTAGCAACATAAAAGTTTTGCCCCACCCTGCCCTACCCTACTAAGGTGTCTCCCTACCCTGCCCGTTAAGACTTCGCCCCACCCTGCCCTGCCCATCCCAACTAAGGTGTCTCCCTACCTTGCCCGTTAAGGCTCCCGTTTGGCCAAGAAAAAAAAAAACTGAAAACAGTTTTTGTTCATGAAATTTGATCAGTTTTTTGAAAATTTATCTCCAAAAAAGAATTTCAAATTCCAAAAAATAGCCCAGACCAGTTTTTGGGTGAAAGTTCACTTCCCCTCACAAAATTTCAAATCTTTTTCAAGTAAATTGCATTGTCCAAACGCAGCTTCAAGTTCCAAATATATTTTTTTTTAATACAACTTCAAGAACTCTTTTTGTTTGTTTGTCAAGTTCCAACTAAATCTATGGCCAAACACTAGCTACGGCAAGATCGTCTGCTAAAGGGGTTACTACAATGACAAGAAAAACCCTAAAACTATTCGGAAAATTACGTTATCATGGAAGCCATATCATCAAACTAAAGCAATTCAAGCAGAGAAGATATACAACTTAAAAGTGTAAACTTACCTCATCTTCGATTAAACTGAAGAAATTCAAGAGCCAAAAAAGAGGGAGATTAGTATTTGAAGTGTGCAAAAAAAGTGGCTAGGGTTTAAAGAGGGGACAGTGGAAAACAGTCGAAGAAAAAGATTTAGTGACGTTTGGTAGTTAGCCAAAATTATCCGGATTCCCGGACTAATTTATTCTAACTTGTTGTGAGATGAGATAAAATAATCCTAGAATAAGTGGGATAAAGTGAGATATTCCACCCTTACATAAGCCTTCATTTTGTCCCGTGTTTGATAGGATAGGAGGTATAAATTTTTCCTACTAAATACGCTACAAAAAATTAGTGCTGGAATATTCCAGCTTATGCCATCCAGCAAACACCCGTTACAGTTATGGGCTGGGGGGAGGCCCTTATAGAAACGGGTTAACAGCCCAGCCCAAACGATTTATCTCTCTGTTTTTCAGTTTAGGATATACGCCCTCTAGTGGGTTAAATTGGCATAAAAATCCAGTTACATTCACACAAATGCCCCTATTTTGGGGTGGTACTGGTATGTGGTGGGTCAAATGGTGAAACACAGTGTGTGCAAAAAGCTTTGAACTCCAAAGATGCATAGATTTTACAAGAGCACCACGCAACCAACTTTGACTTTTCTGTTCTTTTACTCATAGATTGAAAATAAATTTCAACTTCCTTTTACTGTTTGATTGTTTTATGTCAAATCCTCTTCTTCTTTGCAAGTATGGGTATCTGATAAGCAGAGTGTTTCAATTCATAATTTCCTTTGATTCTTTTCTTGATATTCCTTGTAGAAATCATTCTTTGTTCTGAGGATAGAGGTAGTTAATCAGTTGTGTTAAGTAGTCACAATAATAAATTCTTCTTGTCTGCTGAATGGCTAGCTGAGATTAACAGATTATCTATAAATCACATATTGCATCCTTGCAATAATATGATGTCAGAAGATTGTAAAATTAGGAAAAGTTTTAGGTAAATAGTGACAGACCATTTGTGGATATATTCAGTTCCTTCCTTTGGTTTAGTTTACAAACTCATTAATGCCATTTGTACTCAACTTGGATTAGTTAAATTGAAACCTATCAAATCTATTGAATCCAAACGGTAGCTTATAGATGTGTCCATTAAACGTTGAACATATTTTACCGTGTCATTCCCTGCATACATAGTAATGTGGTTCTATAGTGTCTTGATTTTGTCAATGGTACATATCACATAAATGTCAAGGTTTTGTTAATATTTGCAAATCAGGGGTACTAATTTAATCACTTTAAAAATTGAACAGAATATGCAAAATGAAAATAAAGAAAAAATATGAAAAAAGACTAAACGGGGCAGGGCAAATTTTTAATGTTGTGCAAATTAGATATGTCACAAGGACGGAAAAATTAAATTCTCTAAGCGACAAAAATTGTGGCATCACGAAACTCATTTACAAACTAAAATAAAGATTTTGCTCCATCACTTTAATGCTTCGCTAGATAAGACAATTTTTACCGTTATATATAAGTGGATAAACATATGATTAATTAAAGTAACAACGATAGTAAACGAATTTGTTAAAGATCCACAAATAAAGGTTCAGCAAAAAGAAAGAAAAATAACATGGTGAGATCTAATAGATTACCTCATATTTGAATTTTGTGTATCGACTGAGCAGGTGAGAAAAGGTAGAGAGAATAAAAAACCCTAATAACAAAGTGAAGCGGCCCAGCTACAAATATACAACTAGGGTTGGCCATAAGTACTGAAAATCAAAAAATCGGATCGAACTGAACCAAACTTCAAGAAATCGAAACCGAAAGAATCGAACCGAACCAATTTGGTTTGGTATTTGGTGTTCACCTTCAAAAAACCGAAACTGAAATAGCCGAACCGAACTTTGATGAAACCGAACCGAAGAACCGAAATTTATACGTTACACAGAAAAATTAAAATAGTCCAGATCCATTAAGTTTAAGCCCAAAAAAAAACTCAATTGTAATAAGCTCTCTTTTGCTTTTATATCCCTAATTTTTCACTTAAATTGAGAAAATTAAATATCCTTAAAAAAAAAGTGACTAGGATGTGTCTTTAGGATTAATGTATGTCCTTTATGTGTTATCTTAATTATTCTTAGAGAAAAGACATGTTTTGGCCCCTGAACTTGACAGCAAAACTCACTTTAGCAACTAAACTTAAGTTGTATTTATTTACCCCCTTAACAACTTTCAAGTTAATTAAATACCCCCTTAACGGGTGACGTGGCAAAAAAGTGTACTCAATTTCTTAAAAGCGCGTGGGATGAAAAAAAAACACTAAAACTGATCCCAACTGTACAGATGTCATCTTCTAATTGGATGATATATTAAGATTTTCTTAATATTTTATTTTCCATTTTAAATTAACTTTTTTCTTTTCTTTCTTTTTCTTTTCCTTTTTCTTTTCTTTCTTATTTTTTTCCCTTTCCCTTTCTTTTCTATCCTCTCGCTTCTGCTCTCAATCCGCATCTTCTTTCTTCTTCTTTTAATTTTTTTTCCTTTCTTTTTCTAGATAAATTGAAGAGAGCAGATATGCTTGAAATGATAAATTGAAGAGAGTAGATATTCTTTTTCTAGATATGCTTGTTGTTCAAACCCAATTTAAACAATACCCACTTATCTAAATCACTTATTTCTCCACTTTTTGTTACAATTTCGTCCTTTGAAGCTTCATATCTTCAGTTACAAAGCACACAAAGCAAAAAACTCACTTGAATTGCTGTGGGGAATAAGGAGATGGGGGCAGCAACAACAGCTGAAACGATGGGGAATAAGGAGAGGGAGAGGAGAGGTGAGTGGGGGCGGAGGGATGGGGGCAGCAGCAACAGCACAAAAATGAAGAATTCTTGGTATACTTTATTTCGTGGTATTCTTTGACAGTGTCAATTTATTTTATACAAAATTATTATATTTATAGTCGTTAATTTATTAATTTATTTCTCTCCAACATTTAATCCATGGAAGAAGAATAGGGTGGGTTAGTGATGAATTGTGCTATGAATTAGGGAACGGGTGGAGTTTTGTTAATTTTATACAATTAGTTTTTTTTTTTTTTTTGGGTTTGGGATGATGTTGAAGAAATGAATGTATTTCAATTTGGTGTTGATTCTGGGTGTTGCTCATACGTGAATGTTGTTGAAGAAAGAAGAAGATAGCAGCAGCGAGTTGGGTGTTAATTTTATACAACTAGTTTTTTTTTTTTTTTTTTTTTGGTTTGGGATGGTGTTGAAGAAATGAATGTATTTCAATTTGGTGTTGATTCTGGGTGTTGCTCATACGTGAATGTTGTTGAAGAAAGAAGAAGATAGCAGCAACGAGTTGGGGGAAAGGGGAGAGGGAGCGGGGGTTGGGGGTTAGAAGGAGAAGGGATGAAGAAGAAAGAGAAAAATTAAATAAATAAAAATAATTTAAAAAATATTTAATGACGTGGACCAATCACCAGGCGAGTGGTGAACAACACCAAGATCTCATCTGGTCCAGGCCGTTAAGGGGGCTATTTAATTAACTTGAAAGTTGTTAAGGAGGTAAATAAATACAACTTAAGTTTAGTTGCTAAAGTGAGTTTTGCTACCAAGTTCAGGGGCCAAAACATGTCTTTCTGTATGTATATAACACCTAGTGATCCTATATTATGGTTATGATTTTCTGTTATTGTGGATTCTGCTTATTTGATTTTGATTTTAATTTGTTAGTTTTATGTTTTGTTGCTTTTGAGAATATGAATTATTGTAAATAGAAACGCTTCTAATATCATATTAAAAAAATCGAATTGAAAAAACCGAACCGAACCAAACTTCAAAACACAGAAACCGAAAGAACCGAACCGAACTAGTTTGGTTCAGTGTTCGGTGTCCACCTTCAAAAAACCGAAATCGAAATAGCCAAATCGAAATTTGATAAAACCGAACCGAAAAACCGAACGTCCACCCCTATATACAACCCTTTACCCCCTGTTTGGATGGTGGTTTCGTGTGGTTCATTAATGTATGATTTTGTATGAAACCATGTTTATTTCCATTGTTCTTAAAATTATGTAGTATGGTGTTGTAAACCCGTGGTTCATCCCATGGTTATATAACCATGAAAAGTCTCAATTTTTATAACCACGAATTTGGTGATTTTTCCGTGGTTACGTATTTCATTTTCCCATTATACCCCACCCTCCACCATCCACCTCACCCCACCCTCACCTTACCACTCACCCCACCCCACCCTCCACCATCCACCTCACCCCACCCCCACCCTACCATTCACCCCACCCTACCCTGCTCCACTTTCCACCATCCACCCCACTCCCACCCCCACTCTACCACTCACCCCTACCCCACCACCGCCCCACGCTCCACCATCCGCCCTACCCCCACCCCACCCACGCCACTTACCCCTACCCACCCTTATCCTACAACCACCCACCTCACACCACCCACTACCCCTTACCACCACCCACCCTCACAACTACTCACCCCATCCTACCACCCACTACCTCCATCCTCATCCCACAACCACCCACCTCACACCACCCACCACCTACCACCTCTCACCACCACCCACTACCCCCAATCCCATCCCACAACCACCCACCCCTCCACCACCCCCTGCTCACTAGCTACTTATTTTTTAAAGTTCCTATTTTATTCTTTACCTGAATTTTATTAATATATATTGTCTAATTTCTAATTAAGAACTAAAGGTATTTTTGTAAACTTACAAGTTATTATACAGTACCATACAGTTAAACCAAACAATACAAATGTTATTAAATCACAACAAACGATACAGTTTATCCAAACATTGTATTTATTAATACAGTACAATACAATATAACACTATAATGTACCATATCATACTGTACATTAATGAACCATGGGAAACAACCATCCAAACAGATGGTTAAGTGTGTCAGCTCACTTCCCAAAGTTTTCTAGTTATCCTGATTTTTTAACTGGGTCATCTTTTAGAAGTATCTTTGACCTTTTCTTTTTGAGTAATACATAAATTGCCCCATAAATTTGTATTGAAAATTTAGTTACACACTTTAATTTTAGGCTTAATGCATACACGACCCCCTAAATTTATCTCCTTTTTTTCTATTTTGGCACCTCAACTAAGTATTGTTCCTATTGAACCTCTGAACTCGTCTTCAAGTGTGTTTATCAAACACAATCTGACTTACATAATATTCCAGCTTCAATTTAGCAACGTGCTAACATATATTCTAATTTAAGTATGTCATATTTTAGCTAAGATTAGCAGCAATTGAGAGTAGAAAAAATGGTAGCTCTTAATTAAGCTGACAGTGGAAGAAAAAAGGGTAGCTCTTAATTAAGCTGGCAGTGGAAGAGCAGAACCAGCAAAAACCGACACATCCATACCTAAAGAATAGCTTACCACATGTCTAAATTTTATTTTTTATTTTTTATTTTTTAAGTGAAAAATGGCATTTTGAGATCTAAAAAACTACTCCTTGATTTAATGATCAAATTCTTTTTGTTACAAAGTATTAATTTAATGATCAAATTCTTTTTGTCTTTTTGTTACAAAGTATTAATTAAATCAAAGAGGAGTAAATTCAAGTAGATTCTGTGCGTGAAAGGGACAAAATGTAAATGTACACTTTGGCCCTTTCACGCACAGAATATGTGCGTGAAGCCTAATTTGGTTCTTTTTTTTTTAATGGGTTAGTTTGGTTTCAATTTTTTTTTTTTGGGTTACAAAAGTGCCGGACTCGATATTCACGTGTACTTATCTCTGTCATAGATTCATTCGTACCCAACTTTTGAACTAGTATTTTTTTTGGTAACCATATATTTTGTTCTCCTTTGAGTAATCAAGTATATGAAATTTGGTATTTTAGAGTTGGAGTTGATGATAGAGTTGTGTTTGGTTATAGTTTTTGCAGAGAATATTTAGTTGTTTGAATGTATTGAAAGTGAAGAAAAAAAAGTGAAAAACAAATTTTGGTTATTTTTCAAAGTTATATTTGAAATTTTTATGGCCAAACAACATAAAATGAAAAAAGTAAAAAATACCCTGGAAAAAAGTGAATAATTCTCATGGACAAACGGGCCCTTAATATTTCGATTAATTCGAATACACAAAAAGTATACATTAGTCGCAATGTTCAAACTCGTAATATTTAGTAAGAGTAAAAGAATCTCAATTATTAAACTATGCCCGTCACACTGTAAGTTTCATTAAACATTAAGGGTGTGTTTGGTACAGAGGAAAATATTTTCTGTTTTTCAATTTTTTAATGTTCGGTGGTTAAAAAATATTGAAAAATAACCTTTTCAAAAAAACAAATTTCTTAAAAATGGGAAAAATGACTTCCCTTATAGAAATAGAAAACAAGTCCCACAAGTAGTTTCCACACTAATTGTGTCCTTACCATCTCTAACACGCCTAATCTTCACCCCACCCCCGTAGCCCCTATCCTCATCATCTGACACCCCTAACCCCACTCGCATCTTTCATTGTATAAATCTAGATTATATACAAATACGTTTAGGATAATATTTTTTCTTACGTATCGGAAATAAGAAAATAAGTAAGAAACCCACTTATTCTCCTCGAAAACATTTTCATGGAAAACATTTATTTCATACCGAACATACCCTAAGGGGTCATTTTGTTTGAAGTGAGTTATGCATGGATAAATAATGTAATAATTAGTTATGCATTATGAGTAATACACTATATGTTAGTAGCAGTGCGTCCACCAAACAATATGGAGAGACCTGGTTGTCTATATGTTCTCACAGACAGCTCATTAAGTAAATAACACAAGATTTTACCGTGAAAAACTCCTTGCTCAACAACAACAACAAGCCCAGTATAATCCCACCATGTGGGGTCTGGGGAGGGTAGAGTGTACGCAGACCTAACCCCTACCTTGAAAGGTAGGGCGGTTGTTTCCGAAAGACCCTTGGCTCAAGAGAGGAAAACAAGACAAAAGGCCAGGTAGGACCAAGCATATCGAAAACAATATGAAAACAAGTAATAACAAAAGCGAGAAAGTCATGGTAGAACAGTCCGGAGAAAAACTCCTTGCTCAAAGGATTAAAAACCACGACCTACCACGTAGGATTTCACTTCACTACACTGAGCAACTTCAGATTACAACCTCTTTCCGTCTAAGAATTTAACTCTCATAAATCCCTCACCTTTACAATACACTTACCGTACCCTTAGTGTAACAACCCAGTATTTTTCCAAGTGTCTTGAATTACTTCCTTATTCACAGTTTATTTAATTTTAGCGGTCTTGTACCAAAGCATATAATTATGAAATATATTCATATAATATATATGTAGATATATTTAGTTGTATATATAATTTATAGGATATATTTTATGAAAAGACAGTTAAGTGAATAAGTGGGTTAGGCCATTACTCTGGTTGCTGGCCACGTTAATAATAATGAAGACAAGAAAAGTTTAGATGTGAGTTAATAATTCCCCAATTGTTAGAGGGACCCACGGTTATGATTAGTGGTAGATTGATTGATGGTATGGAGTCGCCCGGAACTCCCTAGTATATGTTAGTTTATAAATTTTGATTGTTGGGTGTTGTTGTTGGTAGTTTATGACAGGTATATAAGTGATATTAGTCATAATTATAGGGGAAACTCTGCCCAAATTTCAGTAGGCCTAAGAGACTGGTTGAGACAGTTAAGGTTGTTAATGTGTTACTCTTTGACGACGTGAAGAGTTTTTCCTACGTTCGAGGACGAACGTTATTTTAAGGGAGGGAGAATGTAACAGCCCAGTATTTTTCCAAGTGTCTTGAATTACTTCCTTATTCATAGTTTATTTAATTTTAGCGGTCTTGTACCAAAGCAGATAATTATGAAATATATTCATATAATATATATATAGATATATTTAGTTGTATATATAATTTATAGGATATATTTTATGAAAAGGCACTTAAGTGAATAAGTGGGTTAGGCCATTACTCTGGTTGCTGGCCACGTTAATAATAGTGAAGACAAGAAAAGTTTAGATGTGAGTTAATAATTCCCAAATGGTTAGAGGGACCCACGGTTATGATTAGTGGTAGACTGATTGAGCCCCACTTTTTTTTCCACTTAAACCCTATCTCGTCTTATTTAAAATCCACCATCAATCAATCTACCACTAATCATAACCGTGGGTCCCTCTAACCATTTGAGAATTATTAACTCACATCTAAACTTTTCTTGTCTTCACTATTATTAACGTGGCCAGCAACCAGAGTAATGGCCTAACCCACTTATTCACTTAACTGCCTCTTCATAAAATATATTCTATAAATTATATATACAACTAAATATATCTACATATATATTATATGAATATATTTCATAATTATCTGCTTTGGTACAAGACCGCTAAAATTAAATAAACTATGAATAAGGAAGTAATTCAAGACACTTGGAAAAATACTGGACTGTTACACTTAGCCAAGCACACAACCACATTTGACTAACTCTAGCCAAACCAACTAATACACTTAGCTAACTCTAGCCAAGGGTACCACTTAATAGATTGAATAGGTAAACTGCCTAAAAACTACTGAGAATTTAAGCTACCTACAACAGCTTCTTTAGAGAAGAGTAGGTTTACAATTTAAAGAACGAGTGAACAAAGACTCACAACAACCTAAAGAACATAGACATAATCTGGTGTCTGGATCAGGTTTTTCAGCTTGAAAGTGACTTTGTTCTTGAGAGCACTTGAGAACTTGTGGCTGCAAGGATTTGCACAAGATTGTTTAGGTTTTCAAGTGTTGCCCAATATGTTGGAATAAGTTGTACATATATTGGAGAACATGTGGGTGAGATAGAGACCACTCATCCCATGTTTGACTTAAAGGATGGGCCGCAACACTGCTGTACAGTTATGCAGTTGGCAGTGCATCTTTACAGTTATTGCTGTTGTACGACGTACAGAGAGAGCAGATAGCGAGCCAGGTCTCTCTCTATTACTTCAGCAGTTTGACAATTATCAAAACATAAAATGTACTTTGTCTTATCACTATAATACAAAAGTTATTCCTTGTTGAATGTTTAATTTGATATATGACATATTAATATATATAACATATAATTTGGAATAGTTATTTACTTTTAAGAAAATATTTTCACTATTACAAAGGCTCATTTATTATTTTAATTCATATATTACTAATTCTCGGATTCTTATTTCATGGGGGAAAAACACACTATTTATTCGATTTATTTAGAATTTTGCCTAAACTATGTCGATTGTCGACTCCTCACTACAGTATATCCAACTATTATCCAAATTATTTTCCATTCCTATTTGGTCCAACATTGGACACGTTGCCAGAAATTTAGTTTCTTTGTCATCCTAGGAAACAGTTAATACAGTTCTACAAAAAGGTCAACAAGTACCATAAGCTTAGCCACCTGTTCATTTCATTTTGTGCCATTTGCAAACCTTTTTCTTCATTTGTACCCTTTGCTTACTTTAATCTCCATTGAAGAAAAACAAACAAACCCTTTTTGTATCGGTAAAGGGCCAAATATAGTCTATACTATTGGAAAAGGGTCAAATATATCTCTCGTTATAGTTTGGGTCTAAATATACCCTTGCTATTATACTTTGGGTCAGATATACCCCTCATTTTAACGGAGAGACACGTGTCATCATCCTATTGGTCTATTTTAAAATATCTCTTAATCAATAAAAATCCAACTCATAACCCGGTATCTAATAAAAAAAATCCATATCCATACCCGGTATCCAATTAAAATGAAATCTTTGCTCTTCCTTCGCCGCCGGTCCATTTCATCAAAGCTTTCATCTTTATGCATTTGCATTTTGCTATACTTTTGCTTTTTTTTCCATCAATCAAAATCTAATTCTTCTTCCACTTCAGCAAATCTTTCAGCTTTCTGCTTTTACTATGCTACTGTGTTGTTTATTATCAATCGGATGGACTTTTTTCCTATTCAATATTTTCAGCTTGAACAAAATTTTCAACTTTATGTATGTATATGCTATTATTTTCTTTATCCTCCATCAAAATTGGTTTCTTTCTTCATTGCGACAAAGTTCTTAGCTTTCTGCATTTACTATGCTATTATGTTATTTATTCTCAATCAATATTGAATTCAATTTTAATGGTGAATTTGATGGTCCCACTATTACCATATTTAATCTGCTCCAAGGCATTTAATCTGCAAAGAAGAAGAAGGGGAGCAAAACTTTCATTTTAATTGGATACCGGGTGTGGAAATGAATTTTTTAATGGATACTAGGTTATGGGTTGGATTTTAATTAATTAAGAGATAATTTAAAATAGATCAATAGGATGATGACACGTGTCCCTTCATTAAAACGAGCGGTATATTTGAGCCAAAGTATAACAGCAGGGGTATATTTGAACCCAAAGTATAACGGCAGGGGTATATTTGGACCCAAAGTATAACTAGAGGTATATTTGACCCTTTTCCGTTTTTATATTCCCAATTTCCAATCTCAATATTTAAAACCTCTCGAATTCAAATAAATCAAGAAATAAAAATACATGGCAAAATTGGTGAAAAATGCTGTTTTTTCCCCATCAACTTCTAGTTTTGGTGATATTCAACATGGGGTTTGTTCTTTTCCTATGAAATTTAAAAATCCAAATTCATTTGGGATTTCATTATCAACAAGTAATGATTTTTTGGGTGCTAATATTTCTCAAAGAGGACGCTTAAGTTTTCCAAGTTCAATAGAAGAAATAACAAATATGCAGCTACCAGTGCTCAGGTTTGTTATATTTTCTGATTTTAGATATTCTATTGGCTTCTGGATCATAATTTTTATGTTTACTGGTTCCGGATAGATTATTTGGATATATTAAATAGGTTATTTAATGTAAATATAAGGTTTGAGTCAAAGTTATTGAATTCTATGAACCTGTATCACTCTAGCTTAGAAATTTCTGGTCA